>NW_022437034.1:6655297-6861966 GCF_009761245.1 Sapajus apella
ATGTGACCATATGGTCCCCCCACCCCTGCTGCCCTTTTTTTTGAGTCAGGATCTTACTTTGTCACCCAGGCTGGAGTACAGTGGTTCAACCATGGCTCGCTGCAACCTCTGCTTCTGGGACTCAAGCAGTCTTCCCACCTCAGCTTCCCAAATAGCTGGGACTACAAGCATGGACCACCACGCCTTGCTAATTTTTGTATTTTTTGTAGAGATGAGGTTTTGCCATGTTGCCCAGACTGGTCTCAAACCCCTGGGCTCAAGCAGTCTTCCCATCTTGGTCTCTCAGTGCTGGGATTACAGACATATGCTACTGTGCCTGGCCCTTCCCAGATTTTTGAAGCTACTAATATGATAAACTATTTTAGATTTCTTGACATTACTACTTAGTTGTGAAAGAGGGCTTTAAAATTTCTGAGAAGTGTGATATAATACTCATTTAATGGTTATCTGGGTTCTATTTGCTAATATTTTAAGATTTTTGCATTGGTTTTCATGAGAATAATTGGCTGGACTTTTATTGTGCTGCATTTTTCAGGATTTGTTCTGTGTTTATTATGAACTGAATTGTTTCTCAACCCAAATTCGTATGGTAAAGCCCTAATTGCCAATGTGACTATATTTGGAGATGAGGCCTTTAGGAAGGTAATTAAAGTTAAATGAGGTCACAAGGGTGGGGCCCTAATCCAATAGGACTAGTGTCTTTATGAGAAAAGGAAGAGACACCAGAGAGCTCTGTCTCTCCTCATGTGCACAGAGAAGACGCTGTGTGAGACACAGCAAAAGGTGGCCATCTGCAATCCAGGAAAAGGGGCCTCACTGGAAGCCAACCCTATTGGCACCTTGACCTTGGACTTCTAGCCTCCAGAATTGTGAGAAAGTAAATTTCTCTTGTGTAAGCAACCTAGTCTGTGATCTTTTGTTATGGCAACCAGAGCAGACTAATACTATGCTATACTTACATTTGTAAGTATAGAAGAGTAAGACTATTTAGAATATCTTCCTATGTTATTCCTATATTTTCCTATATCTTCCTGCTAACAGATCAGATAGCATTTGTTATCCATTCCTTGAAGGAATAGGTAAAACTTATCTATAAAATACTTGGGGCCAAGCATTTTTTATCTCTGTTAACTTTATCAATATCTGCTATAGCACTTGGTTTATTTAAACTTTTAGTATTTTCGGGACTTAGTTTTGATGATTTTTATTGTCCTGGAAAACATTCAGTTTATCTAGGTTTTTAAATGTATTGAAATAAGGTTGAGAAAAATAATCTTTTCAATGTTTTTTAATTTATTCTGTGTCTGCGGTTATATATACATTCACATCCTTATTTTGACCATATTTTCTGCTCTTTTCCTTGATTTTTGGTTTAGTAGTTGATTATTATTTTAATAATGCTTGGATTTATTTTTAGCACTACCTGTATTTTCTTTTTCTTTTTTTGAGACAGAGTCTTGCTCTGTCATCCAGGCTAGAGTGCAGTGGCGTGATCTCCACTCACTGCAACCTCCACCTTCAGGGTTCAGGTGATTCTTGTGCTTCAGCCTCCTGAGTAGCTGGCACTACAGGTGTGTGCCACCATGCCCAGCTAATTGTTTTTTTTTTTTTTTTTTTGAGACAGAGCCTTGCTCTGTCGCCCAGGCTGGAGTGCAGTGGTGTGATATCAGTGCACTGCAACCTCCGTCTCCTGGATTCAAGCAATTTTCCTGCCTGAGTCTCCCAAGTAGCTGGGATTACAGGCACACATCACCATGCCCATATATTTTTGTATTTTTAGTAGAGACAGTATTTTGTTGTGTTGGCTAGGCTGGTCTTGATCACCTGACCTCAAGTGATCTGCCCTCTTTGGCCTCCTAAAGTGCTAGGGTTACAGGTGCCTGGCCACTATTTTATAATTTCTTATTAATTATTTTTAAAAAATCTCTATCAATTCTTTGCTTTCCTTGTTTATTTTTATTTTTTGATTTTGAGCTGCTCACTTAATTTAAGCATTTTTAACTCTTTCTTGCTTAGAACTGTGCATATTTAAAGCTGTGAGTTTTCCTCTGAGCACTGCTTTGTGTCCTGTGGGTTTGAATACACAATGTTTGCATTTTTGTGTTCTAGGTATTTTGGGGTTTTGATTTGAATTTTCTCTTGGTATAAAAGTCGTTGAAGAGAGTGTTTTCAAATTTCTTTGAAATGTGATCAGAGATGTCATCTATGTATACTATTTCTACTTCTTGGAATTTAAATATTTTTTATGACGTAGTAGATGGTCAAGTTTTGTAAACAGGTACTTTAAAAATTGTTTCTTTATTTTCACACTATAGATTCAAAATCTATCAGATCTCATGATGAATTGATATTAGGCTTCTTGTAGTCCTTATTTTTGACCCACTTGACTTCATGACCCAATGCTTACAGAGCCATTGTTATTCATTGTTATGCTAAGAACTCCAGGTTCTATATAGAGGATGTAAATTTCACCCCTTGAATTTATTAAGGAGACAATTTGATCTTGCTCCACAAAATGCTGGTACTGCCTAGGAGTTGACTGAAAGCATTTTGAGCTGGGATAAGGAAGGAAAGCTTTATGCAGGAGATAAGTCTTGAAGAGCAAGTAAAAGGAGCTAGAGAGTTTGTAAAGGGGCATTCTGGTCTGTGGGGCAACATGAGCAAAGTTGGGCCTAGGATAAGTCTGGCATGCTGGGGAGAAGGCATCAACCTCCTCCTTGGGCTTGCTTTCTGTGATGGGTGTAGCAGTTGAATCAGAGTCCCGTGGGGCCAGTTATCTCCATTCAGTTGACTCTGCATAAGCATCTTTGTTGGGGCCGTCCCAGCTGTATCATCAGACTACTTTGCAGCAGTGGAGGATAGCACATGCTAATTTGCTCTTCAGGCCACCCTGCTGGTGTGCTCTCAGCTTTGCACTTTTACTGGAGAGCCAAAATTGGCACGCACCTCAGTCTGATAGCATTAGCTCAGTATTTGAACATTAATCAGGGAGGCAAAGGGATTTCAACCGAAGAATTACAGTGTCTTATATGTACTTGCTATATGGAGTTGTTTTGTCAGATGACCCCAGTAAATTACTAAATATTTAACACTGATAATAAATCAAATGATGTGTGGTTGGTAGGAAGTGAGGGTATTTAAATAATTAAGCAGTTCTTTCTTGAGCCTCTTTATATGATGATTTTCTAGACTTCAAATCAGTTTTCCTCATCCAGCCTCCATATAATATATAGTTATTTCAAATCAGCTTTACTTACTGAGCTTTTTCTAGTAATTGAGCTTTGTCAGCAAAAACTGTGTGTACCAGCAAATGGTGAATGATGGGCTCATGTCAGAAAGGAGCTTGAGAGGTGCTTTCTGTTGTTAGATGGATGGGTCTGGAGCCAAGACTTGAAGCTCTCTGAGTATAATAGTTTCAGAGAAAAGGTATGTCTGGAATAGGGGTGAGTGCTCCATCACTCAAAAGCCGGTATTTCACACACCCAAGCCAAATGCTACATGTGCCGTTGAAATCATGGTTTTGTGTTTGGGATTTGTGGGAGGTGTGGGAGGATTTTTTAGTATAATCTCAGTCATGGTTTCTTCTCCCACCCCTCATTCCTATTCTCTTACAGCTAGAACCCAGTGTTCTGGGCAGAATAGCAGGAAGTGCAGTAGCTACTGAGATTATAACAGGTAGGTTTATGCCGCTGTGACCACAACTCTTCACAAGGCAGTGCTGTCTCATGCAAGCGATCTCAGTGTCCAAGTGCATGCTAAGTGTCTGTGAGTGGTCCGGGCTTTGCGAGGTGGGGCAAACTCTTGGAAGAGCAGGCTTTGTTAGCTTAGCTGGGCAGTCATCGCTTCATGCGGGCCCTGAGGATGGAGCATCCTGATCGGCTGACAGAGATAGGGTATGGGTCACTCTGAGGGTTTGAGCCACTTCTGCTATTTTTGAAATTCTGGTTTGAACTGCAGGATTGTGCTGAGTTTGGTACAGACTAATTTCTCTATTGGCAGCACATGATGCATCAGCTCATGTGTCAGTTGGTCTGGTGCCACTCTGGACCTTGAGAGTTCCAAAGGGCTATTGAGGGAGAAACCTGACTTACGCCATGAAATGGGGTACCTGAATTTGGAAGGCTGAGGATGCTAAATGGTGTATACCCTGCCTCTATTTTATTGCTGAATTGTGTCTCTCAGTGGAGGTTCTTAGAGGCTATTCAACAAAGCCTATGCTGTCAGCTAAAAGGCTTTTAGGACTTCATAATCACGGCACAGTATCTTTTCCTTTTTCTTAAAAAAAAAATAGCTTTTCCTTTCTTTTCCCCACCTTTTTGAAATTGTTAGCCTTCATGTGAACTGAAAGGGACTTCAAAACATTGGAAGAAAATAGTCTGAAAGCTCAGAGTGTACTTGGCTCCTGGTAGGTATGAAGGCTTGATAAAGAGGCATCTTTTGCACTGACAGGTGTTTGTGTGCCAGTGTGGTGAGGGCTTTTGATGACAAAGCCACTTAGTTTTCTCTAGCTTACCCTTGCCTTTGTGCAGAGGAGTTAGGAAAACTCTAATAAAGTAACTAAATAATAAGGATAAAAAGTTAGCATTGTTGTTTTCTTCTTTATCTCCTCTCTTCTGCCCATTGGATTTTTGAGACTCATTCTCCAGGCACTAAGTAAGCAAGCAGAGGTGAGGTGGGGAGTGTCTGTCACTGTCCCTGTGGTTCTGGAATGTGCTGCTATTCAAAAGTCTAGCATCAGCAGCAACATTCTTCTTGAAGTCAAAGGAAAATTTAGAAGGGTGGCAGGGCTATGGACAAGGGTGGGTATGGAAAGGAGGGCACTGGGTGGGAATGCTGAAATGCCAGCTTCCTGTTCCCCAGAAGCACAGTTGCTTATGTTCTCCTTTATGGCCAAGAGCCCCCTTAACCCTCAGTATACAGTTTTCTTTCCCTTCGTGGGAACCAACTGAAATTGGCAAACTGTGACTGTTGTAACGAGTTATCTCAGTCCTCACATGAGTTCTTACATGAGTTCCTCTACGATCTTGTGCACCTTTCTCAGAAAGATGAATTACATAGGTTACAACCAAAGGAGCATGCAATGCCTGCTTGTTATTTCATGTGGCTCGTAAGAAGCAGAGAGGGACCTCCTAGCTGAACCACCTCGACCATGGGGTAAAGAGTTAGGACATCTCACTTTGCAGCAATCACCCCATTGTTGGCAACATGATGTCAACTCCCTTGGATTTTTAGTAAAAAAAATAAATAGAAGAAATTTCACTAGTAGAGGATGACAATAAAATGGAGTGTTGCTGAGTATTGTTCTAAGGAAACTAAAAAGGGGTAGCTGAAAACTCTTGGACTGGCCTCTGTGACTTGGTGTCTAGAAATGTTCCTCTCATTATTTCATATGAAGAACAAAATTGGGCCAAGCCCAGATTTTGCTAATTACACCCCTCCTCACCCCCTGCACAAAGTTGCCCTTGCAGCCGTATGTGGAAGTTAGTCCTTTGGATTTCAAGTTGTTTATTTGTGGTTCTCAAACATTAAGACTTGTGTGAAAGGAAGCTGGGCTTTGTGTGTGAACCACACTTTTTAATGGCTGACAAGTAGGATTTTATGATGTCAGAGTTTGAAGTAGTCTCTGAGCTCATCAGCTCTTACATTCCTACATTTCACAGGAGGAGAATAAGTCTTCCAACCTGCACTCCTTGGTTCCTCTCAACAAGCCTTGTTATCACCAAGATGTGTTAGATTGTTTGGGGTTTACCTTGTGCTTAAGGGGGCGTGAGAGCTAGAACTATTCCATTGAAAATGGTCCTTGAGGGTGAAAAACGAGGATTGGACTAAAGAGAAGTGCTATGAGCTTATCTGATGAGGATAGTATAATAATGCTCCATGGATTAATGTCATGGATGATAAGAATAATGGCACTATTTGTTATCTTTTACTGTGTATCAGGTACTGGCACTCAATAGTTCATACGTGTTCTCATTTAACTCTTATAACAACCCAAAGGGATATTGATAGAGGCGGTAATGGTGGTGGTAATGGTAAGTAATAATGATTATAGCAATTACTGTGCCTGCTTTATGTGGTGCAACTCATTTGTGTCTCACAATAATCCTATGAGTAAGGCACTATTTATTATCTTTCCCACTCTTTAGATGAAGACATAGAGTCTCTGAGATGTTTGTAACTTGCCCAAGGAGCCAGAATGTGAGTCAGTCATCTGGTTTCAAAGACTACTCCTATCAACTTTTTTGAACACATATAATTAACTAAATAGAGGTGTTCTCTGATGGGCACTTAATAAAAATTAGTGATGATGAGAAGTATTTTGGCCAAGAAGATGTATGTGCACATATCACACACACACACACACACACACACACACACACACATACACACTCACACACACACAGTCAACTTCTGATTTTCTTCTTTGGGCTAACCCTCTAATTGTGAATTCTAGAATGTCTGCTTCTTTTTCACTCAGCGTATTTTTACCCTTGCCTAGCTGTTGGGGTCAAGGAATAGGAACTCATTTAACCTAACTCGAAGCAGAATATTTTAGGAAGATTGTGATAATCACACAGTTATAGAATATTAGAATTGAACAAGCATATGGAGACATGAAAGTCTGCCATTTCATTTTAGAGAGGAGACTCAGGCTCCAGAGAGGTATTAATTATCCCAAGGCCTCTAGTTGATTAGTTCAGGTATTACTACTAGATTTTGGGATGTCTGCCTCCTGATCCAATGTTTTTCCCTCTGTGTGACCCTCCGACTCAATAGCACAGACTCTGAAGCCAAGAAGAAAGTGTGTTTTGTCTATATTGAAGCATGGGTATCACTAATTCCCCTCTGCTGATGTGGCTAATGTGTTGTTGACTGTCATGCTATATTTAGGTTCTTGTGGGTTTAGGTCATGTTAGCTATGGAAGCAACCTCTCCTCTCCTATCTGATTCCTTGTATCAGGAGCATAATAATACTTTTTCCTCTAACACAAAGAATATTTTTTGTGGGCCTAGTGGACCAAGATAGTTAAGGAATTAAATTGATCTCTACTCCTACCTACCTCATATCATCAGGAAGGGAAGAGAGGCAGCATTATTAATGGAAATGCATTTTCTTTGAAGCTTGAATTTATTTTTTAAAAGAATATTCTTTCCTGACTTGGAAGAATTATTATTCAGTTGTAGGCATTTTATTGTGTAGCTTTGTGTCATTATTGCATTGAGTGTGTTGCTATAGCTCCCACCAACTGTTTTAAGATGTTTTGAGACTGTGCTTTATATTATAAGGAGAGTATTTGTCACTCGGACTCTCAGAATTGAATTTGCCTGAATTAATTATGATTTGCACTCCATCCCCCTGGGCGGTATTGTGGGGGAGAGGTAATCCTTTCTGATGTCGTATAGAAAATCAATTCTGGCCTGCGGCACTGGCTAGTTGCTTGAGTGGGGGAACTTGTCACCCACTGTATGGTCTTTATTTCCCATTTTTCTTGGCCCTTTTGTTATGTATTCCTTTCTCTGGGCTGGTTTAAGAAGGCGCCAGGGCCAGGGAGTAGTGCTTGGAGTGATGGACAAGGATACTCACCCATAAAGAAAATCACAAGGGCCCCAAGTTGGGTAATAAAAGGCCTTGTCAGTGGCTTTTCTTGTGTAGTCAGCATTGTTTATAGAGTGTTTTCCACTGAGAAACACAGACACTTTCTCTTTGGCCTAGGGGATAAGACAGGTTGAATGGCACTTGGTCAGATGTAGGGATTTGGTCTTGACTGGCTTGAGGATGTGCTGTCTTCTCCTCTGTCCTCCCTGAGGACTCCCTTTGTTCCTTGCAATATGTTCCTCTTTCTTAATTTCAAGATGGAAAACTTCTTCATCTTATAAAACTCCACGAGCAAATGCAAGAGGCAAAACAACTGATAAATATTTGTACCAACTATGACACGCATAGGGCTGATACCCTTAATATAAATAGCTGCTACAAAAAATAACCACCATGGAAAGGGATGCGGTCAAGTTTTAAATGCCTTAGGAACTTGCCCTCAAGATAAAGCTGAACAAAATAGCAGGACACAGAACTGAGCAGATGTAGATGTTAATCTAGACACACTCAGGGAAAGGGTCGAAACATCCCCTTTTTCTTACTTACATCTGTCAGGAGAGACTACAAGTAATTTCTGCCTTGGCATGTGACCATGGTGCCTTGGCTTTGCCATTCCAGCCAACTGACCCTTTTGCTGAAAGTTTAATAGGGGATAAATTCACATGTGAGTTCATAATCCCCTTATCTGTGCTAAGAGCATTCTGTAACGAGCCTGCAACAAAGAGAATCTCACATCTTGCGGTTTTGCTCTGACCCCACCTCTTGGCCTCCTTCCTAACCTCTCTACACCTCCTGGTTTGACGCTTTAGGCATCTGCCCCTTGTGGAGTCATTGCCTGCCTGCAGTATGTTAAATGAAGTTTTAAATAAACTGATTCACATTTCCTGCCAGTCGTCACATTTAAGGAAGTATGGCATATGTTGTTAAGTGGGGAATATATTTGGGCTTATGAGAAAACAAGGACTTGTTCTCCTCTAGAACTTATTAATTTTGAGCCTTATTTTCTTTTACGTAGTGAGACTTTGACTATAAATCCACAAGCAAAGTCACAGTCAAACCACAGTTTAAGTTTTGAAGATTTATCGCTAAAATTTACTCTTTCCCTAATGCTTTTATTATGTTATCTTCTCTTCCCTGCCCATGGTGTGGGTTAGTTAATGTTATCTACATATGTCTATAAATGCCAAAAATATTTTTGATACAATGCGCATTTAATCAACTTTTTGTTACTGTTACGCCGTCTGTGTGGAGGAAAATTGTTTCTGTCTTAATGTTCTATTGAAGTGCCTTTGGAGTGATGATATCATAATCACTTTAATACATTTAAAAGCTTCAAGGCTTAGCATTTATTGAACAAAGCTCATTGAAGGAATATAACAGATGTCTTGAGGCTTTCCGCTGCTGTAAAAAGGACAGTATTGTTCATGGCCTCGCTAAAAGAAAATCTGAATTTTTATTTCACTTTGCACTGCATTGCAATTATATTTCAAAAGCTCTTCAAGCACAACTAACAAAGGGGCTGTTTTTATGAATTGTTATAATTGCAGATCTCAGGCTGACTGCTGTGAGTTTAAGATTAATAATGGACAGCAATTTAAAACTTTATCACCAAAATTCAACCTCGAGATCCTAAACGATGGCTTTCCCTTTTTGGATATCCTTGGAGAACAAGTTTTCCCAGGTTGGGAAGTGAGTGGAAATCTTACAAGTTTTGGCTTTTGGATCTCCGTGAAGAGAGAGCCATGGAGGGTTGAGGTTGAGGGGTGTGTGTGTGTGTGTGTGTGTGTGTGTGTGTGTGTGTGAAGTCCATGAAATCAGAATGGGAAAATGGCACATGGAAGCTGAGGGAGCCCCTGCAATCCTTGTGGTTGAAGGTGTGTTCTCTCAATCCCTGGACTGACACACAGGCTGCGCCAGCATGCTCTGAAGCCACCCTTCTGAAGAGTGCAAGGGAGAGGCTGTGACTGTTAGAGGTGTAATGGAAATACCCTGTCATTCTCATGGTTGAGATGGCTAAGTCACGTCTTTAAATTTTGGCACTTCCTGGAACACTGGCCTCGTCTTCTCTGCTGTTGGGTAACTGCTGACTGTGGCCTTGGAATTACATGTGTGGTGAGACATCCCTATGGGTGCAGAGCTGGTCTTGGAAATTATTTCAAGGAAGCTTTCTTTATCCCACTCAGTCATAACTGAGGGGAGAAGAGTGCCTGGAAAGACTAGTCACAATTTCCTATTTCTTATTCCCCATCATCTCATTAGGTAGCTTCTGGTCTTGACACTCCCTGACTGACTTGCCTGAAATTTACTTGTGTGTGTGTGTATGTATGTGTGTGTGTGTATATATATATATGTCTATATATATAGATGTGTGTGTATATATATATATGTAAATTATTATTGGTTTTGAGAGACAGGATCTCACTGTATTGCCCAGGCTGGTCTCAAGCTCCTGGACTTAAGCGATCCTCCCACTTTGGCCTCCCAAAGTGTTGGCGTTACAGGAATTGGCCACCACACCCAGCCAAATTGACTTGTTTAAAGCATGCAATTCTCTCTCTAAATTTTCCTTAAGGGAAAATAGGTATTGTAGAGTTCATCTGCCAAGAAGTGGGGCTGCCGAGGCCTAATTAATGATGAATCCATGTTTCTTTCCGTGTAATGCTCTGAACAGGTGAATTTGCTTGAAATGATGGCTTTGATTTAGCAGCCTGAAAATAGTGGCTTTTGGTAAGCAATCCTTTCTAATCTAGGTAGTCGGGGCTAGTTAGAGACCAGAGCTGTGATTAGGGCATGGTAGTTTCCACTAGCTGTCGCTGAAACAACTTCCTAAAGAGATGTTATTCATGTATTCACCCATCCACTTTTCTCTATCAGTTAGAATTAGGTTCAGTTGCATAGGATAGGGAACTCCAGTTACTAGGTGGTAAAACAAGGTTTATGTTTGTTCCTTTTTTTTTTTGGAAATGGAGTCTCACTTTGTTGCCCAGGCTGGAGTGCAGTGGTGTGATCTCACTCACTGTAAACTCTGCCTCCTGGATTCCAGCGATTCTCATGCCTCAGCCTCCGAAGTAGCTGGGATTACAAGTGTGTGCCGCCATGCCCAACTATTTTTTGTATTTTCAGTAGAGATGGGGTTTCACCTTGTTGGCCAGGCTGGTTTTGAACTCTTGGCCTCAAGTGATCCATCCAACGTGGGCTCCCAGAGTGCTGGGATTACAAGCATGAGCCACTGTGTCTGGCCTGTTTGTTTCTTTCTCATGTAAAAGAGGCCTTACCTGGCAGGGGAGATACCATGATCACGAAGGTGGTTTTCCCAGGGCGAGGCTTATCCATTGCACTCCGGATGTGCTGACCCTTGCGATTTCCCCAAATGTGGGAAACTTGACTGCATAATTTGTGGTAGTGGGGGACTGCGTTCGCCCTTTCCCCTGGTCTTTTATAGTTTGTAAAAAACAAACGTGCAATTATTCAAAGATGTTCATGTTTTCCCGGTGGAATTCTGAATTTTTAATACTAAAAAAAAAAAAAAAAAAAGAGGCCTAGAGGCCAATAGTCTAGAGTTGATAGGCTCCTTCCAGCTTTCTATTCTGCTGCCTCTAGGACTAAACTTCATGGTCCAGGATGTCAGCTCGAAGCCCAGATATCATGTCCACATTCCAGGCTGGCAGCAGAAGAAAGGCAAAGAAGGACATTTGGTTTTGCCTTTTAAGGAGTCTTTTTAGAAAGCTTATGTAGCAGTCCAGATGTCAGGCCACACCTAGCTGCAAAGGAGGCAGAGAATCGCTGTCTTTTACCTGGGTGGCAATGTGCCCTGCTAAAATTTAAGGTTCTATTCCTGAGGGAGAAGGAGAGAATGGATATTGGGGTAGGCCACCCGTAGACTCTGGCTATTGATTCATTCATCTACTGTATTCTCTTTCTCTCTCCTTCTCTTCTCTCTCTCTTTCTGTCTCCCTCTCCCTCCCTCCCTCCCTTCTGTTTTCCAAGCTGTAGTTGAAAAGCCCCTCCCTAGTTCCATACATTTTTCAGATTGGCCTTTTATGATTTTTTTCCACCTTTCAAGGTTTCCCTTGATGTTTAACTTTCTTTTATCGATATTAAGAAGGTGGGGATGGAGGGGACCATTTTTTGAGTGCCAAGTCTTCATTTCTCCTTCTCATAACATTTTCATGCATCTAAAACATCAAGCCCTGCCTTACAGAGGAAGAGGTGACCAAAGAGATGAGAATGGTCCTTGAAAGCCTCTGAGCTGTCTTTTTGCCCTTCATTGAATCTTGACTGTCACTTATCTCTAGAAAATTTCCTCCCCTTCTTGCTTGCAGGCAGCTGGGCCAAAGGGCAACCCCCTTGAGATCCAGAGTCCTGCCACTTATGGGGATGAGTACACTTTCCCTCATAGAAGTCCCTAGAATCCAGAAGTCAAGGCTAGTGTCATGCATCCACCCTCCTGTGAAGAGACTAAGTTTAAAGAATTCTCAGATAGAAGATGAAGGCAATGCCTGGGGGTGGCTGGCTCTTTATAGTCTCAGCTGTTGCAAACCCAGGTGGTGCTGCTTGTAATGGTCCCCAAGCTCTAGGAAAGACAGGCCCATCCACTGAGCACAAAGGTGCTTTGAGGCAGGATGATGCTGCAGATGACATTGCTATGTCCCTTCTTATACACCAGCCCATCTGCTCTCTGTCCTTTGGCAGCAGTGGAGTTTTCCAAATCAGGAATTGGGACATGTAATCTGATGAGTTGTGCTATCTCTGAAGACAAAGGGTAGTCTGAATAGATACGTTTTGCATTCTGGAATGTTTGTACTTCTGGGTCATTTTGAGCACTTTCACAGTTAGTGAGACAATATTTGAAATCCAGGAGTTTTAAACAAAGCTCTAGGAACTGTGATTGTGGTACATGAAATTTTTGCTTAAAGAGGCTTTGAAGAGAATGGACTCTGGAGGCCTAGAGACCTGGGTTCAAATCTTCTTTGCTAGATGACTTTTGGGGATAATTTATTTGAGGCTCAGTGGTTTTTAAAAAAATCTATAAAACAGGGCTAGTGAGATGTAACTCAATGGAGAATGAAATTAAATGAGAACATATGTAAAGTGCTTAGCACATCATAGGTCCTCCACAAAAGTTAATTTCTCTTGTAAGCAATCGCTATGCTAAGTACTTAGTAAATGTTTGATTTATGATCAAAAACTTAAAAACTTGAGCAGTAGTCTATAACCTAATCTTATTAATTATTTTATATTTTATAACCCTCATCTTATTGTGTATGGCTAGAGATGTTGTTCAGGAACACATGATTATTTTTCAAGCAGCCCCCTTTTCCCTTTATGTAAGATGGGTATACCATGAAAAGGTGCTTTGACAACTAGAAACCCAGGTTATTTCTAAACTGGAAGCATGAACTGACCTAGCATACTTTTGGAAGTGCAGTTGAAGAGGGCTTTAAGCTGTAGTTTGAGCCTTTCTAGGCCACAGACCTCTGAGAATCTTAACGAGAGCTATAGACCCACTTCTCAGAAAAGTGCACATATATGTATACATGAGGTATATACACGTGTATATACATGAGGGGTCTATACACATATGTGTATATGTGATCTGTGGACCTACCCCCTGCCCTCTCCCCTCAGGACTCCTGGGTTAAGAACTCCTGGTCTAGCTTTTTTTTTTTTTTCTCTTCCTCTTCCCTTTAAAGGGATATAGAGATTGACAGAGAATGAAGAAAAAGGAATGGAGATGTATACATTGGTGGGGAAGGGTGACTGGGAGAATTGGCCACACCCAGAACAAAGTGGGTGGTTGAGATAGTGATGAGATGGTAAAATCATGCCACATGTCAGGGTGGCATTCACAGCTCCAGGGTTTCCAAGAAGTCAAGAATGGAAAGATTCAGTGTTTTTATTTATTTATTTATTTATTTATTTACCTGTAACATTTTATAATGAAAAATTTCTATCATAAAGAAAAGTTTGAAGGATTGTATAGTGGACACATGGCTATGCCCACTGTTCAGGTTCTTTCATTGACATTTACTCTGCTTGCTTTATTTTACGTCTAGCCATCCATCAATGCATCTTGCTTTTTTCATGCATTTCATAGTAAGTTGCAGACATCATTATCCCTCACCCTGAGCACTCAGGATACCTATCATTTTCTAGAGTTCATTATTGTTTTTCTTTTTCTTTTGAGAAATACATGAACACTAAGTGTACCATTCTGTGAGTTTTGACAAATGCATGTATCTGTGTAATCCAAACCCCTATCAAAAGGTAAATCCTGATCTCAACCCAGAAAGTTGCCTTATGTTCCTTCCCAGCTAATCTCTGCTCCCTTCCCTTCGCAGACAATCACTCTTCTTTTTTTTCTTTTCTACCATAGCTTAATTTTGCCTGTTTTAGAACTTCACACAATTGGGATCATGTAGTATATATTTTTGTGCATGTGAGGCTCCTTTCACCTGCACAGTGCATTTGAAATTTGTTCCTGTTGTATGTATCAGTAGTTTGGTTCTTCTTGTTGAGTAGCCTGTTATATGCATCTACTGTGTTTTGCCCATTCTCCTGTTGAATGCCACTTAAGCTGTTTCCAGATTTTAGGTAGTAAGCTGCTGTGAACACATATACAAGCCTTTGTTTATATATATATTTTCACTTGTCTTGAGCAAATACATAAAAGTGGAACTACTGGATCCTAGGGGAGATGTACATTTAGTTTTAATAAGAATTTTCCAGTTTTCCCCAAAGTGACTGTTTCATTTTTACTTCCACCAATGAAGTATGAAAGTTCTGGTTGCTCCATGTCCTCACCAACATTTGATGTTGTCAGTCTTTTTAGTTGCAGGCATTCTGTTGGGTGTATGATGGTGTCTCATCTTGGTTTTAATTTGCCTGTCGTGCTCCAGTATGACCTTTTCCATGGTCCCTAAGTCCCCTTTGATCTCAGAGGCATTATTTCTATTCTTAGGGAATGTGTGGGAATAGCTATTCAAAATCTTATGGGGCTATAAAACTTTCTGCAGCTTTTTTTTTTTCCCCTTTAAGTTCTGTATGGCACGAAAATGCTTGAGAGCATCCATGTCCGTATAGACACCCTCAGTGACTTGTGACATTGTGGCTGCAGAAGGGTGCTGGGAGCTCGGGAGCTCCACCCTCCCAGACGGAGCCGCATGTGTGTGTTTGCGAGTGTTTGCCTGTGCATGTGTGCATGCATGTGCATCAAGTCCCTTGACATTTAAGGAGTTTGGTGAGTCAGCAGCTGGAGCCGTGCATCCAGCCCTGTGTCACAACATTATCAGAGACTTGGGGAAACTGGACGGAGTTCAGAGAGGAGCAGCTAGTACGATTAAAGGGCTTGGAAGGATTAAGGGATTGATTTATGAGGAAAGATGAAAAGAATTTAATGTGTGCTGCTTGACTAAGTGGGTACATCATAATAGCCTGCAAATATCTGAAGGGTATAAACACCGGACAGGGAGAGGAATTAGCTCAGGGTGAGGAAACTGATCCAGGAATAATGGGGGAATTCAAAGGGTGGGGCAGGGAGGATGAGGTGAGTTGGCAAAGTATTAGCAGGGTGTGGCCTGCCACGAATCCTCTCCCTTTCAGAAGCCTAAATGGGGTGTGAGTTTGCTTGGGAGGATGAACTGTAGGAGGTGCTGTGGGTAGAGAAAAAGCAGGTGGAAAGAGGCTACGTGTTTGAGTGCCTACTGTGTGCAGGACCAGGCGAGAAGGGGCTGATCTCGATGCACAGGCTGGGAACTTGAGGCAGGAGGGAAGGGTGGTGGTGGAGAACAAGGTGATGGAGACAGCCTGGAGCCTGGAATCTAGACACTCTCTGAAATCCCTCCTCCTTCTGGTCGTTTTTCTGGATTGATGAAAGAAGCGCTGATGCTTCTGTGTTGCATTCCAGCTTGCTTGAGATATGCCGTTTCTAACTCAAAAGTCTTCTAGCTTCCCAGTTATTTTCCTGTCCCTGCTTCCTAAAATACAGCTATCCTTGTGTGGTCCATGGAATTCATCTCTCCCTGCCTATGTGTCTTCTCCAGGTTTGTGGGTCTGAGACTGGGGAACAATATGTGGGCTAGTGAAGAGAGGATGGGAAGTGAAGCCAAGCGGCTGGGGTGAGGGTCTGGCTCCGTACTCCCCAGCATGGGCAGGCCCAGGTGCTTACTCTCTGGGCCTTGACTGTCTTTTCTGAAAAATGGAGATGATAATAGCACTTTACTCCACAGACTGTCCTGAAGTTTACATGAAGTAAGGTGTGTGCAGTGCCTAGCATAATGCCTGGCCAAAAGCAAATACTCAGTAACTGCTGGTTGCTGCTGTTATAATGAAAACCACAATCAGGACTATGATTCTCCCGGTGCTGAGATTCGGGATGGGAGTCAGCCTGAGCAGTGCCTTCGGTGTGTGCAGACAGCCTCCTCTGACACAGTGTGTGGGGCGGTGCTCACAACAGCGTTGGGGTGGTGGCAGAAGGGGATGTTTTTACCTCAGGAGGAGGCAGCAATGGGTAACACTGCTTTCTCCCCTCAGCTACCAAGGTGTCTAGAGGTGGCCATTAGTCAGAGCCAAGGTCTGGAGACCACAGCCCCAGCTTTGGCTGGAAGAAGAAATGTGGTTCCTTCCCCTTCCCAGCCTCTGGCCTGAGTCGATGAAAAGATAGTTGAGCTGAGAGTCAGGAAACCAAATTAACTTCTGTTTTCTAACATCTCATTTCCTCATTGGTTGAAAAAAAGGAGGAGGGGATTAAATCAGTGTTTTCCACACTTATTTTTCCTGCTGAGCAGTAGAACCCTTTAGTTGAGTGATGTGTTATGTGGAACCTTAATATGTCAAATAGCCCCACACTGAGCTGTTTCTGAGTCGGGGTGTAGGGGCTGGAGGCCATCCTGATTGAACCCCCATTTCCCTCACAGGAGTCTTCCAGTGACTCCCAGGCCTTCCTGGAACACTGTTTTTTTTTTTTCCCATTTATTTATTTTATTGCATTTTAGGTTTTGGGGTACATGTGAAGAACATGCAAAATTGTTGCATAGGTACACATGTGGCAGTGTGATTTGCTGCCTTCCTCCCCATCACCTACATCTGGCATTTCTCCCCTTGCTATCTCTCCCCAGCTCCCCACCCACCATCGTCCCTCCCCTATTTCCCCCCAACTGACCCCAGTGTGTAGTGCTCCCCTCCCTGTGTCCATGTGTTCTCATTGTTCAACACCCGCCTATGAGTGAGAACATGCGGTGTTTGATCTTCTGCTCTTCTGTCAGTTTGCTGAGAATGATGGTTTCCAGGTTCATCTATGTCCCTACAAAGGACCCAAACTCATCGTTTTTGATGGCTGCATAATATTCCATGGTGTATATGTGCCACATTTTCACTATCCAGTCTATCATCGATAGGCATTTGAGTTGGTTCCAGGTCTTTGCTATTGTAAACAGTGCTGCAATGAACATTCGTGTGCACGTGTCCTTATAGTAGAATGATTTGTAATCCTTTGGATATATACCCAGTAATGGGATTGCTGGGTCAAATGGAATTTCTATTTCTAGGTCCTTGAGGAATCGCCACACTGTCTTCCACAATGGTTGAACTAATTTACACTCCCACCAACAGTGCAAAAGTGTGGAACACTGTTAATACACATGCACACACACAACTGAGCCCTTCTAATAGTAACTCTTATTCTGATGACCACTAAGATAAATTATGGGCCCACCTTTGCTAAGTGCTTTGTATCTGTGAGATAATAATATTCTCAGAATCTTATCATAGGGTAAAGGATATTATTATCTCTGCTCTACAGAAGAAACTGAGGCTGAAGAGTCAAGGTTCTCATAGCTGAGAAGTGACTGGTGATCTCTAAGAGTTCTTTCAGCTCTGAAATAGTTAAATTCAGTTTCTACAACAGGTATTCAAGTGATTTAGTAGGTATGCAGTAAATACTTAGAAATGTGAGTATATTAGTCTGTTTTCACACTGCTTCAAAGATGCTATCGGAGACTGGGTAATTTATAAAGGAAAGGAGTTTAATTGACTCATAGTTCTGCATGGCCTCAGGAAACCTACAGTCATGGCAGAAGGAGAAGTAGGTACATCTTACATGGTGGCAGGAGGGAGAGAGTGTGCAAAGGGGGAAGAGCCCCTTATAAAACTATCAGATCTCATGAGAACTTTCTCACTGTCTCGAGAACAGCATTGGGGAAGCTGGCCCTATGATCCAGTCAACTCCCACCAGGTCCCTCCCTCGATTACAGTTCGAGATGAGATTTGATGGGGACACAGAGCCAAAGCATATCCAAATCTGTTTATTTGGATAGTAGGCTTTGCCAACTCCAGAATGGAACTCTGCAACCTGTTGCCAGTCTCCTGGACAGATTCCCAAATCTCTTCTTTGCATGTTGTCTCTGCTTCAAGACACAGACTTTTCCATTGTAGGTGTCAGTCATTTTTGACATTTCTGTAGGAATGGAAGTCTAGGCTTCAGCTACCACAAAGTGTGCCTTCTGGGGTACTTTGGAGATTCAGGGTGTTAGTATACTGTTTTCTTTTAAAATGCCTTTTCTTTTCCCACCTATTACCCAAGTAGGAGTCAGTTTACTCTGTTTTAATCAATGATAATAGTCTTGAATATGTACAATTCTTTTTTTGCTATTTTTAATTGGTAGTCTCAGACAGTGGGTAGATGACAACTTGTTCCATTGATGGGAACTCATATTTATACTCTTGCAAAATGTGTTCCCAGTTGCTCCCACACTTTCCTGGTGTGTGTGTTTAAATGATTTTTTTTTCTTCTTACTGATAATGGACCTAAGATGTCTGTAAAAGTATTGGGTTCCTTCTGCATCCTGTCTATTGAAAGAGAGGGCAGAAGGAACATGAAAGGCAGGTGGCGTGGGCCTGTTGATAGACGTGGAATGTGGACATCTCGTGAATGTTTACTGGTAGCTTTTCCATATTGAGGGTTTTCTACGGTGAAATTTTTATCCCACTTTTGACTCAGTAATCCAATGGAGAGAATACAAACCAAATATTAACTATAACCAGACTCCAGAATAACCAAGAGGGTATATCTGCACTACAAAGATACATAATCAAAATAGGTCTCAGACCAGTTGCTAATGACATTTGAATTATTCTTTTAGTTAGGGAATACATTGCTATTTAAAATTGCCCCCAGATCTTGGTGATTTAACAAGATCCAAGTCTATTTATTGCTTTTTTTTTTTTTTCTTTTAGAGACTGTCTTACTACGTTGCCTAGGCGGGTCTTGAGCTCCTGGCCTCAAGTGATCCTACTCCCTCAGCCTCCCAAATTGCTAGGATTACAGGCATGAGCCACTGCCCCTAGCCTGTTTGTTGCTGTCTTAAATGGAAAGCAGAGTGTGTGTGAAGTGTGGGGAGGTGGGGAGGGGAGTTGTGTGTCCTGCTACCATTCAGGGGCCCAGGCTCTGTTACTCTTATGGCTCTATTCCTCTTGTGGCTCTGTTCTCCCTTCTTTCTTTGGAGCTCTCTCAGTTCTTGTGAGGAAAAAGATCATGGAGAAGGCATGCCACGCTTAACTGTCTTAGCCCAAAAGTCACACACACATCATTTTCTTTAACATTTCATTGGCAAGCCTGTTTCTGAAAGGAGGCTGGGAATTTAAGTCCACTGTGTGCCGAGGAAGCTGAGGAGGACAGCAACAGCACAGAGGTGAGCCCCATGACTTCTGTAACACTGACTTGTTCATGATCTATTTCACCATTCCCCTGTCGTCGGGCACAGTTTTGGAGAGGACTATTGTTGACCCAACCAGTCCAGAGAACAAGTTAGATACTTTTTTGCCTTTTAGATTTTTTTTTGATTGATCTCTGACTTGAATTAATGGGGCCAGACCTGTGGGCCTCTGTTTACTCTTCTTCAGAGAAGAAGAACAGCCCTAGCTAAGCCACCAGTGTTTCTTTGGGAAGAATCTGTTACAATAAATGTCTTTGGGAATGACTCATGTCAAGTTCACCTCTAGCTGATCCTGGCTTCCATGGCCTCCAGGCCTGGTTGGCCCTTGAACTCAGATAGGTGCAAGCATGGGCTTAAGTTTACTCTTGCTGTTTCTTCTAAAGGGTTCAGAGGGCTCCTGAGGCTGTACTGGGTACGTTTCTTTCCCTTCTTATTTTATATTTGTTTATTTTTAACTTTTGTTTTAGGTTCAGGGGTATGTGTGCAGGTTTGTTACATAGGTAAGCCCCCATGTCATGGGAGTTTTGAAGGGGAGGTTTGCTCCCCCTTCTTGTTCTGACTGGTGCTGTTCTTCCCTGCCCAGTCCTGCAGTCTCCTGATAGAGGCAACCTTCTCTTCTCTTTCCTGTGTGGCCTGCACACCCCCTGCACAGCCCACACTACCCTGCGACCCACAGCAGCACCCATTTGTATCATTTGTTCCTCTTCTCACATTGAACCTGAGACTCAAATGCTGATGTGTCTGTGGCAGGGTGAGATGGCAACAGGTGCATGAAGCCTTTTTAATGCTCACCATGTAAAAGTGCAAAAGCCAGGCAGGGACTGCATTCTCTAGGGAATGCACATTTTGGACATGAGGCTGCCTGTTTTCTTTATTACAGATACTGCAATTGTGCTTGCCTTCTTTAAAAAATAAGTTTGCACTTGAATGCAAAGGCACCTGACTTTTCGAGAAGTTTCACTGGCTTCTTCCAGAATGCTGCATTATGCAGTTTGGGCAATGCAGCTTCTCATGCTGGAGACTGTTGCTGGAGACTGCTGTATGTGTGTGTAGGGCAGGGGTGGTGGTGGATATTTAAAGGAAAAATATGAGGATTCAAATGACATTAGGCCTGTGGACTCAAACATTTGGGGGAAACTTGGCCACAGCCCCCACGATTTAATTGTGCTGCTTTATAATTGGTCACGAATCTGGTATGCCCTATTTTCCATTAGGTTAATAAAATATTAGCATTATAAACCATGACTGTTGGTTTATAGAGGCTGTAATCCCTTTGTTACCCTCTGTTACCTTGGTTTAGAATCAGTTTGTTAGAGCATTAACCACCTTCTGGTTTGCAGCAAGGTGGCTGTCTAATGGGTCATTAAGTACTAGTGATACTCAGTTCCTCTGGGATTTTTTTTTTTTTTTTATATTACAGTAGTTATATTGGGAATAAAGTATACAAGAAACCACGCTCGCACAGTAGGTTGTCCTTATGGGGGAAGAACTTGAGAGAGGGAGAACAGGTGGAATATTTATTCCATATTCAGTGATGAGATCCTTGGCTTCATTTGGAAAGGTCAACAATCTGGAAGTGTAAGTGTATTTGATTAGCCACATACCAGCTAATAAGGGGTATTAATGAAGCATAAGGAATCGAAGATACCAGAGCCATCCATGCATTCGTGTGTTAGGTCATTTATTTATTAATCCCCACCCCCCTTTGTTTTGAGACAGGGTCTCACTCTACCACTCAGGCTCTGGAGTGCAGTGGTGCAATCACAGCTCACTGCAGTCTTGACCTTCCTGGGCTCAGGTAATCCTCCTACCTCAACCTCCTGAGTAGTGCCTGGCTAATATTTGTATTTTATTTTGTAGAGATGGAGTTTTGCCACATTGCCTAGGCTGATCTAAACTCCTGGGCTTAAGTGATCCACCTGCCTCAGCCTCCTAAAGTGCTGGGGGTATAGGCATGAGCCACCGCACGCCATATTTGTTGAGTGTCTCTATGTGCCATGGATTATGCTAGGTTTTGGGGATTCAGAAGGGAGCCCAACACAAGGATGTCCCAACCCTTGCTGAGCTTTCAGTCATGGGTGGGGCTGAGGGGGCTGGGGCAGAGAGGAAGTGACATGAATCAACTAAATGTAAAATTCACTTCATATTTTATAGATTGGTAAAAAATAAGTCCTATGAGAGGCTCGGCCAATAATTAATGGAGATATTGTAAGACAGCCTCATAGGATAAATGTGTGTAATAGTGTCTGTAGTAATAGGTGGAGTCATCTTCTCTAAGCAGGATATTAGGTTAAGATCTGAAGGATAGGTAGGACTTATCTAAACAAGGAGGGGAGGAAAAAGCATTCTAGGCAGTGGGAGCAGCATGTTCAAAGGCCTCGTGGGAGGAGACAGCATTAGGAACTGCAGAAGCTTGGTATGGAGTGTGGCATGAGGGACAGGTAGGGATTACCCTGCTGAGCCTTGTACAGTGTGTATAAAGATTTTTATTGTTACCCTAAGAACAACAGGAAACTTTGGCAATTTAAATAAGGAGACTTTTATAAGATTTGTCTCTAGAAAAAGAACTTCTCTGGCTACAGTGTGAATAAATGGATCAGGGGAGGTCAGAGTAGGTGTGGGAAGAGCATATGGTCCTGGGCTATTGCAGTGAGATGGAGTACAGAGGGCAAGTTTGAGTGATAGATACAGTTAACATCAGAAGAACTAGATGAGAGAGAGGTTATGGGAAAGAGAGGAAGGAGTCCAAGATCACACCTGTGTGCCTGGCTTGGAAACTGGATGAGTAAGGGCCGTTTTAGTTATGACACAGGTTTGGCTGTTATAACAGGACTCAAGAGTAGCTAACAGGAGGGAAATGGATTGCTCTCATCTCAGTCCAAGTGTAAGCACTCCAGGGCTGATCTGGTGGTCTCATGGCATTGTACTCCTAGAATTTTGCCGTTTTATTGCTCTGCCATCACTAGACCATTATCCTTAGAGTGGTTATAGCTGGCTCACTACTATGTTCACATTCTAGATTCTTCCCTTCAAGGTCACCACCCAGAAGTTGCTCACATCCCAACGGTCAGAACTGAGTCTCATGGACACACATAGTTGTAGATAATCAGGGGACAGCCAGTAATCTCTACCACAGTGGCACAGTCACTAAATAGAAAACACAGAAGAGGACCAGTTGGCAGGAGAAGATGAGGAGCAAGGGTTAGATGTTCATTTTGTGCTACTTAGATCTACAGTCTCCTGCATCCCATCTTAGCTCCCTTGACTTTCTTCCATGAGCCCTTTATTCTACCACTTTGGTGTACTTGCTGCACCCCCGGACCCCCCATATTCTTCCTGCCTGGAATGCCCTTCTCTCATGTTTCCCTGACCAACTGATTCCTACCCTTCACATAAAACTGTCCCCGATCCCTCCACCACTACTCCAGCCGCTCATTTAGGTGAATTTTTAACAGTCATTGCTCCTGTCACCGCGTGGTGTAATGACAGCAGTTCTCATGTTGATGGTGTGTCTTTTCTAACTCTCATGCTGAATTATTTAACTTTCCAAGTTACTATTGTGTGTCTCAGTTTCATTCAACACATGTTTATTAAAAGTCTACTATGGGCCATATTCACTCTCCTCCCCTATCCCTCTTGTAGTAGCACCTAAAATACAAACACAGAGCCTTTAAGGCTTATTAGTTTCATAGTGAGAAAACCTGCAGTGAACTCAGTGTTTGGCTGACCCCTGGGAGTCGTTGGGAGCTGTTTGCAGGGTAGAAGTCAATGAACCATAAGTAGAACAAGCTCAAATAAACCTCCGTTTTTTTCATTTCTTAGTAGTACTCCCGCTCATCCTGTCCTGCCTTACCTTTCTGATTACGACCAGGCTGAGTGACCCCAAGCATAGATGCTTAGGATAAGATGGACATGGCATTATGCAGGTGTCATGGGGAGTAGGAGGGCATTCTGAGAGGACTTAGAGAAAAGAATACATTTCTTCAACTTCCTGCTGTTCCCCTGTCTGATTTCTTTAAGTCACTGAGTGGAAGAATGGGCTGAATTGGCAGCAAAACTGGGATTTCCAAACCACTAACAGTTCTGCCTTTTTACCCTGGGCTTGTGTTATTATCTGATTTCTAAAAAAGTCAACCATTCAGTTATTTTTTATTGTACTTTAGGTTCTGGGGTACATGTGCACATCCTACAGGGTTGTTGCATAGGTACACACATGCCATGGTGGTTTGCAATGCCTACATCAGGCATTTCAGTTATTTTTAAAATTCATTTCTGTGGTCTGTTTTTTGGTGTCTTAACAGCAGATCAGTGAGATGTGGTCCCAGCCCTACAGGAGCTCATGGGCCGGTGGTGGGAGCAAACCATGAAACTCTCCATCTACTTGGTGATAAGCCAATCATGGTCCCCAACTGGATCAGTTGTAGGCTTGGTGGAGACCTGGACCATGCTTTAAAAGTCCCATGTGTCCCTCGTAGAGTTCAGTGCCATGTTGGCCCCATGGCTGGTGCCCAGTGACCGTGATGATTGATTTCACTGACTGTTTGCTACATCTTTCCCTATGGAAATCTTGGTGCCTTGGTGTCTTGGAGTGTGAAAGCAGAGATTCTTTCCGTTTCCCGGCATGAGGGGATTGTTGTGGGAGGCTCCCTCCTCACTCTTAGTGAAAGTGCTTTGGAAACCTGAGCCAGAAGTGATGGCAGAGGAGGTTTCTGGTGTGAGGAGCTTGGATGCTGGCTGCCCTTCCCCCCATTTAACTCTCTCCAGGTACTTGGGGAGAGTTGTGCTGTGGTTGAGTGAGTGCATGTTTGGGGATGTGGGTGGGTCTTGCCTGGTCTCTCAAACCCAGATGCTCATTCAGGTGCAGAGTTCAGTGTTTGCTCAGCTGTGTACAAGTCTTGTGTTCTGGCATCATTTTTTTTTCCTGGTGACATCTGTTGTACAGGGAGTGACTCTCCCTGGGTAAATGGTGTATTGTCAGCTCCTTCGCTCCAGTGTATAACCAAGAAAACAGGGTGGCACTGCTTAGAGACAGATGGCTGGCTGGAAGCAACACAAAATGGCAGCACAACCCTTTGGGGGCAACCCTGGAGTGTCGCAGGGGTACCCCAGCAAGGGCACGAGCTCTGCTGAAGCAGCTCCTTCATGCCTTCTGGCTGCTTTTGTCCCATCATTTTTCAGACTCTTTTCTGAATAATGAATTAGCTGAGTTTTCAGGGTACCAAAAAGCCCAGCTAGGGGAAAGGAAGTAGAGAAAGGGCCTCTGATTTGATGTCCCAATGAGTTTTTTTTCACTTAAAGGGTCATGTTGAAGTCACCCGGAGAGACAGGCAGGGGACCTCACTTGGGTAAATAAGCAAGGGAGTGAAAGATTGAAAAATGTGGTCTGAATTTCTTACTTGCATTGTTTCAGAGCCAGTTCCTATCCTGTCACTTCTCTCCGTGCCCCACCCCACCCTTCTTAATGACTTATTTGTACTGGAAAGCAAACTATTAATCACAAACAGAATAGCTCTGTAACTTCCAGACAAACACAGAACAGTTCTAGGGACTGTGAAAGAGCCAAACCCTTGGCAGAGATTTGAAAATGTGTTTCTTTTATATATATTTTAGAAATGCCACCATTTTTCCTTAGGCACAGAAGGTTCCCTTTAATTAGTGGTGAATTTCCTGTTTCCCCTTTCTTCCTGAGGCATCTATAAAGCCCTGGCCTAGTAAAAGGCAGGTACACAGCTCTCAATTGAGCTCTATTGATGTGCTAGTATAGTTTTAATTGTGTTGAGATTTCCTTGCCAAAGTGACACATGCAGAAGCATTTTAAAAACGTATAGGGTTCGTAACTCTTTCGCTGTCTAGAGCTCTTGAATTATGAATGTCTCTTCCGCTGCCTGTTCAGTTCTTCTGAATCTGTAAAATTACTTTAATAACCTGTGTGGGGGTAATGTTAATATGTTTGCTCAGTAGTGTGAATTTATTAGCATTCCTACCCCACTTCAGGGAGCCGGCTTGGACCTTTTGATGCAAGCCCTTGGTTGCAAGAAGAGGCAAATTATGGTGGTGTTTTTTTCCCTCCCTCTCCCTTCCACCGTTAGCAATCATTCTGTTGCACAGAGTACGTGATAAATCAACCACAGGAGAGTCAGATTTGCCATAACATGACATTACCTATCAGCTTGTCAGGTCTGAGTTGACTCGCAGCCTTTTGGGCTGTATATTTCTTCAAAGTCTAGCGCCAGTTTCTTAGTCAGCTCTAACTAATTTCAGAGTGGAAGGGAAACTTGACTGGAGTGCTGTTTGGGATCTGCTTTTTAATCCTGGTCTGTTTAATGTTTGCTCCTGACAGTCTAGGCCAGACATCATTTTAATGGTATGTGTGGTGATAAAGCCAATAAACTGTCAAGATGATTGATAATCTAAGCATTATAGCAATATGACTTTCCTGTTCTCCTCTGTGCTTTAGATGATGGTTTCCAAATTGAATTCCTACAGTGTGTGCTGTATGTGTGTGCCTGTCGGAGGCTCCCCTAACAGCGTTTGAAGGAGGTAGCTGTGCTTAATGTAAGATTTTTAGCCCTCAATTACCCACACAAATATATTTGCATATGTGTTGGTACTCTCTAATTTGGGAAATGTTAAGAATTTATGACTCTGCCCTTGTAACAGTCCCCCGGCAATTTATGGGCACTGGTGGAACTTTTTATTATGTCTTTATGATGTTTTTTCACCTGGCATGCATCTTAGATTCCATGTGGTTGATTCTGTTATCTGTGGTTGAAAGACATTACAGATAACAAAGTGTACTATATTAAAGGCAGGCTTCTGGTTTCCTTTCCTTTTCTCTTTCTTTCTTTTTTTTTTCTTTTAATTTCACAGACATTTTTAAGCATCTGGTCCTCATCTCATTAATCAGACTCGACCAGGTGTTTTAGGGTGGTGACAGTGGGAGTGCTTGACTAGTCTTTGTTGGCCCTCATGGGCCATCGTTGCTGGCTGACATCTCCCACCTCCTTGGTGGTGCAGTGTTGTCTGAGAGTTGAAACCCACATGGCTAGAGAGGTCCGATGGGCTGTGTATATGTGTGTGTGTGTGTGTAACCCTCTTAAGCAATTTTACCAGGAGAAAAAAGAAAAAAAATTAAGCAAATATTAAACCCAGAACTCGTATCATGACTTAAAATTTTCTTTTATTTCTTGCTTCCACAGACATGTTTTTGTATAATGTGACATGTGCATATTATTTAGTCTTTTACTTTTAAGATTGTGTCTAGAAAGAACACTAGACTTTAAGACTGTGGCTCTCTGAGGGTTACAGAGTATGGTTGCCAGAGGGGTGTCTCTGATATCTGTTGACACCATGATTTGCTGTATTTCTTCCAGGCCTTATTTTACAGATGACATTGAGCCCCAGAGAGGTGGGGTGTCTTGATTGGTGGCAGAACTGGGACTAGCATCCATGTTTCTATTTGAGGCCAACCATCCTTTCCACTTCATTATTTTCCTTCTCTTCATTTAATGTTCATTTTTCTTTTGGTCAGGAGACACTGGGCAAGTCACTTCAGTTTTCTGGCCTTAGCTTCTTTATCTGCAAAATAAGGGGCCTGAATTTGTTCACTTCTCACGTTGAACCACTTCGGCTTATCCCCTGGTGTGTGGGTGAGCTTACAGCCCCAGTCCTGAGGCTCTTACAGCCTGTCTGAGGCAGAAGGCAGACCGTGTGTTGGGCTACTGATTGCATGACTCTGAGGAAGACGTCTGCCCACCCAGTCTATTTTTTCCTCTGAAACAGAGAGACAGGGTTGCCCTGAGTTCAAATGGGAGACCAGAAACAAAAACGCCTGGCAGGGTACCTGGCACAGAAGGGGCAATCAATAAATGTTTGTGTGACAGGATATTTAATTTGAGATAATCACTGAGCTTTGCTTTTCCCTTTACTTTTAAAAAATCGGCATTTCTTTGGACCTCTTGCCATTCCTTCCTTTCCATCAGCTTGAGTATTTGATGCTTACTTTCTTCTGCAAGTTATGGTCCGGCAGAAAATAGAGGAGAGGAGAGTCCTATCCTGGCTTTTGAATGTCAAAAGTTTAAGCCCAAATATAAGGAAGATTTGGAAGAATGCATGGTGATAGAAGAACTGGCTCACTCTGAATATGAGGTGGAGATTTCCTGGACCCTGGGGAGGAAAGTCAGAGGTGAAGAAAAGCATAGATGCTGTTGGGTCCCTGGGAAGAGGACTTGTGTGTCACACACTGGCTTTGGACTAAAACTTGTTCCTGACATGTTGGGTGTTAACGGTTGCTTAAGAGCACTAGGGGGGGTAGAGTGGTTCAAGATATCTAACACATGAGGATATGAGAGGCTTGTTGGAGGAAGAAATAGTTTTCGAGCTGAATTCTGAAGGGTGGTTGAGATTTGGATCGGTGAAATCTACCAGCTCTGAGAGGAAGACTCTTGATACAGTAAACTTAGGTTTGCTCTCTTGGCCAATTGAATGGATGGTGGTCTATGACAGTTCCTGTGGGGAAGGAGGAGGCTGGTCTGGAGGCAAGGTTGGAAGAGGTGGGGAGTTGGCCATGGAGGCAGAAGAGAAGTTAGCGGGAGGAGATGAGTAAGCCCAGGAGGGTGGGATTGGCGTAGTCCATGAGGCAGGAGAGTGGATCATCCTTTTCAGAAACAGCCACACGCATCCAAAAAAGTCCAGGCCACTGGTATGAGTTTGTACCTGCTCATTCCATAGCTGGATGCCTGGAGGAAAAACAAGGCAGTTGATGTGGTAACAGAGCCGTCCCCCTTTTCTCTGTTCCCATCTGTGCCCACACTTGTACCTGCTGTGTTGATTTTGGGAAGAGCCTCACCTTTTATGGATTAAAAATAGCATATCACACTTCTAATTCCAGCACTTTGGGAGGCTGAGGTGAGCAGATCACTTGAGCCCTGGAGTTTGAGACCAGCCTGAGCAACATGGTGAAAACTCATCTCTACAAAACAAAACCAAAACCAAAATTACCCATGTATGGTGCTGTGCATCTGTAGTCCCACCTACTTGGGAGGCTGAGGTGGGAGGATCGCCTCAGCCTGGGAGGTCAAGGGTGCAGTGAGCTGTGATTTCGCCATCGCGCTCCAGCCTGACCAAGAGTGAGACCTTGCTTCAAAACAACATCAACAAAAAACGAAAGAGATCATTGGAGGAGTGGGGAAACCAGTATTCCGGTAGCAACTTTACCCCTCAACATACTGTGGGACTGTGAGGCCCTGTTTCCTCAGGGATTAAGTGAGGGGCTGGACACAGTCTCTCGGGTACCTTCCTGCTCTTACCTGCAGTGCAACTGTGATGTTCGGAAGGTAGGACCCCATGTGTCTCTTTGCAAATTGGCCCAGCTTGGGAAAGGCCTTGGCCTTTCAACGCTGCTCTCCCCTGCCCCAAGATGACAGATGTTACCTGTCCACATAATGGTTCTCATATCTCCCACATTGTTTAAAAATAACCTATATTTTTAACCACTTGAACCAGGAATCAGAGGGAGAACGTTTCCCATAAGTCAGATGGCTCAGGACACTTGGACTGCTGTCTTTTTCTTTTGTTCCCTTCATATGAGGCACTTTGCCTGTCAAACCTTCTAAATCATGAACTTCCCACTAGAGAGAATTGGGTTTTCTGGATTCTGGGCAAAGAAAGAACTGGAGCTTCATGTTAAATCCTGGCCTTCTCCTCTTTTGCCTCCCTCTGTAAGTGGCTTAACGCTTTCATCTCCTCCACCAAGCAGCATGTCCAAACTGGGTCTAAAGTTTGGGGAAGAGTGAACTATTGCTCTGGAAGATCTTTACATTTCTAAGGGGCAAAGAGGCTCTGTCGTGTACCTGGTTTGTAGTAGGTTCTTACTTGGTAATAAAACTATCAGCACCACCAACACCACATCATCTACACGTCCATCTGTTTGGATAAGTACATCAATGCTATTGTCTCTGAAAAATAGGCAAAGCCAAGGTCGAATGGCTCCTCAGAGCGATGACTTCCACTTTACATCAGTCTGATTGACTGTGGCATAAAGGTCCATGTCTTACTGCTTCCTTCCTGGTAGGTGGGATGGAAAGCGTAGGTGCTGGTGATCAGAATTGGGAAATCCCTGTATATTCACAGCTAATTGTTTTCTCTCCTTGATTCAATGTGAGCTGTTATTTTTTTTTCCTTTTCCAGCTGACAGAGTCTGTGTAGAGTATTACTTTGACCATTTTGCTCCAGGAAAAGCATTAGTAATTTATGAATAAAATACACGTAAAAATAGGAGAAGTCAAATATAGGTTTATTGACAACAAAGGCACTATTAATGTTGGACCGGGCTGGTTTGAAGTTGAGTTAGTTTTTGTTGCTGATTTATGTGCTGTTTATTTTAGGAGGGCTGTGAGTGAGTTGTGAGGGTTCTTGGGAACTGGCAGCTGGAAAGGGGCAGAACTGGTTTGGGTCGGAGTTCCCAGAGGGACGAAATGGGAGGAGGAGCAGCAGCGCCGCAGTGGGAATGATTTGCATCTCTCTCTGTGCTTGATGGTTGTGTATTTAAGCAAGAGTGCATTGCCAGGAAATTGAGAAAGTAAGTGTGTGTGTGCTTTATGTCAAGCATAGCTCATTTAAAGTATACCTGTGTGGACATGAGGGTTTGCAGAAAACTGTTATTTATTTCTCTTGAATTTACCCTACTTGTTAAACAAAATTTGACAGATGGTTTGCAGCAAGAGAAATGAGACCATTACATAGCCAAGTTTTATCTTTACCGTATTAGTTGTTATGTGGAAAAGGGGGTTTTCTCGGTTTGGGGGAGTTTAATTCCCTCCCTGTAGAGAGAATCAGAGGCATTTAACTGGAAAATTAACAGAATTGAAAATTCATTTTCTGAGCCTTACCACTTGGGGTAGTTACTTGTTAAAACCTTTCACCAGGGCCGTCCGACTTGAAGATGCTGTGAAATACTTTGTGGCAGATGTGAAAAATTTGTGATCGAAGGAGTTTTTCCCCCACTCTAGTGTAACAAAATTCAGGGTTGCGTTTTGCTTCTCCTTCGATGATTGCCTTATGTGCTTGCTTGCCGTCTCTGTCCCCGTCTCTGTGTCTTCCTGTCCCTCTCTCAAGTGCATGTTGGCTTGCTTACTTATTTGCACAGAAGTCACATTTTTGTCACCACGGCACAAATACCATCCCTGTGGAGAACATCCCACTTCTCAGCATGCCTCTGTGTTTTGGGGACTGGCTGGTGAACGGCAGGAATGCTGGGTCTTTTATATGGCTGTGTTAGTTTCCTGTTGCTGCTGTAACAAAGTACCACAAACTCAGTGGCTTAAAAACAATGTGAAGTTTATTCCCTCACAACTCTAGAGTTAAGAAGTCTAAAATAGGTTTCACCGGACTAAAATCAAGGTGACAGCAGGGCCCTCTGCCTCTGGAGGCTGTAGGGGAGAATCTGTTTCTTTGCCTTCTCAGCTTCTAAGGCTGCCTGCATTCCTTGGCTCTCGGGCCTGGTGTCACTTTAACCTCTGTTTCTGATTTTACGTCTTCTTAGACTTTCTGCCTCCCTCTTACAAACGAGACTTAAGATTACACAAGGCCCACCTGGGTAATCCAGGACACTCTCCCTATCTCAGAATCCTTAGTTTAATCACATCAGCAAAGTCCCATTTGCCACGTAAGGTCACATAATCACAGGCTTCAGGGATTAGGATGTGAATATCTTGGCGGGAAGCACATTATTCTGCCTACAGTGCTAGGCAAGAAGACATCAGGTGGTAAACATGGACATATTTCTTCTGGTAGTTTTCTCAGGAGCTTTCCTGAACTTCTGGAATCACCTTAACTATTGTTATAATCAAAGAGTGAGTATTTATTTTTGTTTTGGGGTATTTCTTTGTTCTTCAGAACGTACTCTACAGCCGACTTCATTCCTGTCTGTGGTACAGATTCAAAGGCAATCCTCATTTACCTTTTTTTTTTCTTTCTTCTTCCTGGTTCCTAAGAGAAGATTCTACCACTTTTCTTTCTTTCTTCTTCTCCTCTTCCTTCTTCCTTCTTCTTTTTTTTAAAAAATAACGCTAACTAAGCCTGACATGTCAGCTCCAAATGTCCTCTGTTCCCATCTCTGACCTGGGGAAGACCACAGTCCTTATTTGGAAGGGCTGGAGCAGTGATCCTATCAGTGTCGTTCAGGATGTGTATGGAGTCTGATATAGTTTAGAGATTTATCCCCTCCAAAGTGCATGTTGAAATTTGGTCCCCGGTGTTGGAAGTAGGGCCTAATGGGAGGCATTTGGGTCCTCAGGGTGGATCCGTCATGAATGGCTTGGTGCTGTCCTTATGGTTCTTGCCCTATTAGCCCCTGCAGAACTGATAGTTAAAAAGAGCCTGGTATCTCCCTCCTACTCTTGCTCCTTGGTCTGCCCATGTGGCAGGCCCTCCTTCGCCTTCTGCTAGGAGTAGAAGCAGCGTAAGACCCTCACCAGATGCAAATGCTGGTGCCATGCTGCTTGTACAGCCTGTAGAACTATGAGCCAAATAAACCTCTTTTCTTTATAAATTACCCACCTTACCTGGGTATTCCTTTATAACAACACAAACAGATGGAGACAGGGTCAGAGGCTGTGCCTGAAAGGAGTCCTGGTGATGGTGACTGGGCCTCTCTGATGACTCTTTAGAATTTCTATTCTGGATAGCAGAAAAAAGCATAGGAGATGGAGTCTCACTTTGTCACCCAGGCTGGAATACAGTGGCACAGTCATGGCCCACTGCAGCCTTAAACTTCTGGAATTAAATGATGCTCCTGCCTCAGCCTCCTCAGTAGCTGGGACTAAAGCCATATACCACCATGTTTAGCTAAGTTTTTAGATTTTTATTAATAGCAGAGACAGGGTCTTGCTGTGCTGTCCAGGCTGGTCTTGAACTCCTGGTCTCACGTGATCTTTCTGCTTCCATCTTTCAAAGTGCTGGGGTTGTAGGTATGAGCCACTGTGTCTGACCATTAATTTTATGTTGTCTGAATTTTATCTCAAAACCTACAAAAGGAAGGCTAGAAGGATCACTCAGAGTATTGAAGGGAGGTAGTAAAAGCTTGATCCCGATATATCCTTAGAATAAATGAGTAGAGAGTCTGTCTCTTTTAAAGCACGTATTCTTTGATCCATTTGCTTTGGCTCTTTGTTTTCTACGTTTCATTGTTAACTGTCTTACTGGGCAGCAGTGGTGGTGGCAATGGTGGGAGTAATAAAAAGTGATTGCTAACCCGTGTGTAGCACCCCCCCCCCCCCCCACCAAAGCAGGTGCTGTTCTATGGATTTCACACTAAGTGAGTCACACTTAGTCCTTATTACAGCCCCGTGAAGTAAGTACTGTGACTATCCTCAGGTAGCAGGTAGAGACATTGAGGCAGACCTTATATTCATTGAGGTCACATGGCTAGTAAGTTTCATTTGGGAATCTGAGGCCACTGGGAAACACAGACAGTTGGACTGGGAGGAACTTAGATATCATCTGGTATAGGGGTTGCAAATCCAGAAGTCTCCATGCAGAGAACATGAAAGAGCAAAGTAGTTTCATGTAAGATAATTAGGAATGGTGGTGGTAGTATAGAGGGATTTTTAAAAATGACATAAAAATGCTATGTAGGCTGATTCAAGACATCTGTGGAAGTGGTACACCTTCCTGGCCACCAGATTGCAGCCTCTAATTTAGTTCAACCTCCTTGTTTTAAAGAGAAGGAAATGGAAGCATGAAAGGATGAGGCAGATTGTCCTAGTCACCCACCCGTGAGTGGCAGAGGGGACCTGGGTCCCAGGAACCCACGTCCCAGGCCCTAAGCTATGTTCTTTGACACGGGATTCCCATACCTTCTATTGCCTGGGGGCTGAGCATTGAGGAGTCATTTACTAAACACTAACTGAATTGACATTAAACTAAAATAAAAGGGCAGGTATGTGGAGAGGTGGAGAAAGGGCTGAACTTCTGGGGCAAGCAGGACATACATGAGGCAGCTGAGTGCATGATGTCAGGCCCTGGAAGTGTCATTGGTGGAGGATGCTAAAGGTCTCCCTTTTATGCTACCCACAGCAGAAGCTTGCTCTGAGCTGAGCCTGGGGGCTTGGGTGCCCATGTGATGGAGGAGATGGCATTTGCTCAGCAATCAGATGACCTGGCTTGTCCCCAGCGTTGCCTTCTCCCAGCAGTGCAGCCTTGGACAATCATTTCTCTTCGAACTTCAGTATACTCACTTGTAAATGGGAGCTTATACCATTTTCCCTCTTTCCTCATGAAGGTATTGGAAAGCAAATGGGGTAATGTGGGTAAAACAGCTTTACAAACTGTAAAGTGCTGTCCACATATAAGTTGTTACTGCTACTACTGGCTCTCCCTAGGTGGAGGGCCTGTGAGAACGGGTGCATAAGCATGTGTGCACATGTCCTGCTGGAAATGCCTGTGTCATACTGAGGACGACCTTGTTTCATGTCATCCCATAATTACATGGTGGCTTATGCAGGGGTTGATGCTAAGCTTGCAGAGCAACCAGTAATTACCAAAGAAGAAAAAGAGCTCGTACAATGGGTGCCCAGTTCCACTGCTGGGGGGCCTCCGTGTGAACTGCTCTAATGCTGCTTTTGAATTTCACCTGAAATAGGGAGCAAGAAGATTCCACTGCACTCACTTGAGACCCGTATAGCCAGGAGCTATGCAGTATTGGGACCTCCCCCAATCTCTACCTGTGGTGGGAAATAATAGAAGTGATGATTTAATTGATTGTCCAAATCAGGACCCTTTTGAAAATGAAAGGGAGAGCTATAATAATTATGCTGGAAAAACAGACTTAACCTGGAACTGTCCCAGACTGGGATGTGTGGCTACTCTAGTAATAATACCTGGGCATCTAAGTTCAGTTCAAGTCCAGGGCCAGGGCAGATTGTGTGATGGGCAGAGTTAGCCTCTAGCCTCCTCCATCTGTGTCATCCTTCTCCCTTCTTCCGAATGTCCTTTCTTTTCTCTGCCCCTTCCTGAGGCACCGTTCCCCTTAGTGTCTGATAAGATGTCAGCCCCCACCCCAGCTGGTAATTTTTATATAGAAGAAGCATCTGAAAACATGGAGTTGGAAGACTCAGGATGTCAAACATTAGCGACTTGGCTTTGGATAGGCCTCTTTGCCACTCTAAGCTTCGGTTTTCTCATCTGCAGTATGGGGATAACATTCCTACCTTTATGGGTTTTGCTGGACAGATCAAACAAAAGAATTTACATGAAAGTGATTCATGACCAATGAAGGGTTAATACAAATGTAAGTTATTATTAATAAGATTATAAAGGAGTCTTGGACAAAGCAACCCGAAGAATGAATTTATAGTGGGAGAATTTCTAGCTTCAGGGGAAGAGACGTTTTGGAAGAGGTTGGTGGGTCTTTTTTGGGGCCCTCACTCTTATCATGGAGGCATTTATTCATGTAAATAATTGACCTTCACGTAGAAATGGATTATGGAGACAGGCCTACTCAAGTTTGAATCTGTTCTCTGCCTACTTGTGTGAATTGGGCAAGATTTTTAATTTCTCTGAGTCTTGGGGTTATTCATCTGTATAATGGGGGACCAATAAACCTGTAATTTAGGATCTTGGTAAAGATTGTGTGAGAGAATATTTACCAAGCATCTATTACAGTGCTTCGCATACATAGGAATTAGGCTCTCCTTTTTCCTTTGCTGCCCTCCCAGGGTCACTGGGGTAGGAAATGGGAAGCTGATGTAGATCATCCTGATAGAGTTCTCTGTGTATATCATATCTCCTTCACAACTTAGCCTATGTAGTAATCAGATGAAGGCATTTTGGAAATCCTCTTCCAAGGGATTCAGAAAGAAAGATGAATAAACAGGAAATTGGGCAGCAGTTGTAGTATTTTTTTTTGTTCTTATTTTGTTTTGGTCTTCCTTTTCTTAATTTTGTCCCATCGATCCATCTGGCATTTGTTAAGTACTTGAGATGTACAAGTTGATGTGGGGGAGATAGAAAGATACCAAGGGAGTCTACAGCCTAGCTGATTGAAAGGGAACTTGAGTTTGAAGGTGCTTTAAAGTGTAAGATGACTGAGCCCAGTGGTGATAGGGCTTAGTTAGGGGTATGTATGAATTAGGACCCTTTTAGGTACAAGTGACCAAAACCCAACATACATTTGCCAAAGCCATAGAATTTATTTATTGATTCATAGCTGGGAATCCCAGTTCTGGGTACAGGGGTTTGGGTGATGATTTTACCCTTCCTCCCAGCCCGTTGACAAATGTCCTGCAGACCATCTGTGGTTGTACCGCATCCTCACTTTGCTTCTCTCATAGCCCCATTTAATTGGGAAGGAGAGGACATTTCAGGGCTTTGGAGGTTATTTAGTTACCATTTGGCAAGTGCTATTTGCTCTTACCTTCAGGGCTGACTCAAAATGCTGGTGAGAGGTAAGTGTGGTTTGTGAGTACCTTTTGTGTGGAAGTTTGGGTAGGGATGTGAGCCCAGGTCTGCCATGCCAAGGGTAATGAAATTTTGCTGCAGATTGTAGTATGTAGTTTATGAGGGTCTGGGCCATTTGTCTTCTTCTAGAGCTGATAGTGAAAATCCCCAGGATTAAGTCCAGCAGGTAGAGTTCTGAATAGGTCGGCTAATACAAACAGCTTAACTGACTTGGTAAGACTAGGATTGAGATAATTCTATCTGCAGGCATGCTGGCTTGCTTTTTTTCTTCCTTCCTTCCTTCCTTCCTTCCTTCCTCCCTCCCTCCCTCCCTCCCTCCCTCCCTCCCTCCCTTCCTTCCTTCCTTCCTTCCCTCCTTCCCTCCTTCCCTCCTTCCCTCCTTCCCTCCTTCCCTCCTTCCCTCCTTTCCTTCTTCCTTCCCTCCCTCCCTCCTTCCTCTTTCTCTTTCTCTTTTTTTTTTTTTTTTGAGAAAAGGGAAAATAGGCTCTTTACAACCTCACTCCAGACCACTTCTTAAAAAAATATAATTCATTACAAACTGGCCCAGCTGGTGTGCTAACCATACCCTAGTATATTTGTGTTTTCCTATGTTTATCTCATTCCTTACCCAAACTCCTAGAATCATCTTCTCTTTTAGGATATTTCTTACCCAGCTCTGATTCAGTGTTTATTGTAAAGCCTTTCATAACATCCACAGCTACTGCCTTTTCTTTTGATCTCCATGGCACATACTGTCTGAGCCATTCTGACCACAATTATTTATTACATAGTGTGGGATTTTTTTTCATTATATTTTTTAAAAATTCCAACTTGATTGTAAAACTCCTTGAAGATAGGATTCTGCCTCATAGTGCTTTGTGTTTTCTATCACAAAGATATTTGTTGACTTTATATATTATTGTTTTATTTATTATTTTCATTTCTTTTTTAGAAATGGAATTTCACTCTGTCACCCAGGCTGGAGTGCAGTGGTGTGATCACAGCCCACTGCAGCCTCAACCTCCTGGGCTCAAGGGATCCTCCTGCCTCAGCCTCCAGAATAGGAGGGACCCCAGGCATGTGCCACCACACCCAGCTCATTTTTAAATTTTTATTTTTTGTAGAGATAGGGTCTCGATATATTGGCCAGGGTGGTCTCAAACTCCTGGTCTCAAACAATCCTCCTGCCTCAACCTCCCAAACTGCTGGGGTTATAGGCATGAACGACTGTGCTCAACGGATTTTATGTTTTAAATAATGTAAGGCTAGACTTCTGGGTGAGAATGGCAGATGAAACCCATGAATCTTTTGTTTCCCCGCAAATCCTGTAGATCAGTACAAAAAGAGACATGACATCACAGGATGGTGATGACAAGAATAGAGGCAGCAACAGTTATATTTAATTGTGGTTACAAAAATAATTTAGACTAAGTGTGGTGGCTCACGCCTGTAATCCTAGCACTTTGGGAGTCCAAGGTGGAAGGATTGCTTGAGTCCAGGTCTCAACATAGTGAGACCACATCTCTTTAAAAAAAAAAAAAAAAAAAGAAATTAGCTGGGCGTGTTGGCACATGCTTGTGGTTCCTGCTACTCTGGTGGAGGCTAAAGCAGGATTGCTGGAGCTCAGAAGGTCAAGCCTTCAGTGAGCTGTGTTTATACCACTGCACTCTAGCCTGGATGGCAGAGCGGGCCCTATCTCAAAACAAAAAACAAAAACAAAAACCGTAATATGAAATTTGCCATTTACATTATTTTAAAGTGTATAATTAATTAGCATTTAATGCAAACAGTGTGGTGCAACCACCACCTCTGTCTAGTTCTGAACATTTTTACGCCTCCAAAAGGAAACCTCATACCCGTTAAGCATCACTCCCCGTTCTCCTCTCTCTCTAACTCCTGGCAACCACTAATCTGCTTTCTGTCTTTACAGATTTGCCTGTTCTGGATATTTCACATAAATGGAATTATATAGTGTGTGGTATTTTGTGTCTGGCTTCTTTTACTCAGAATACTGTTTTTAAGGTCCACCTATGTTGCAGCATATGCCAACACTTCATTCCTTTTTTATGACTGAGTAATATTCCACTGCAGGGGTATGCCATATTTGGTTTATTCATTATCCATTTATCAATTAATGGATATCTGGGTTCTGGGTTGTTTTTACATTTTGGCTATTGTGAATAATGCTACTGTGAATATTCTTGTGCAGCTTTTTGTTTGAACACCTATTTTCAATTTTTTGGACATATACCTAGGAATAAAATTGATAGGTCATATGGTAATTCTGTGTTTAATGTATTGAGGAACTGCCAAACTGTTTTTTACAACAGAATACCATTTTATATTCCCACCAGTAATATATGAAAGTTCTAGTTTCTCCATATTTTTGCTAACCTTTGTTGTTTTCCTTTGAGACAGGGTCTTACTCTTTAAAAGGCATAAACTCACAGGATGAAGGTTACAAGAATATAATTACATATTATATTACAACATATAATATGTAATATATGTATACTATATACTACATAATTTTAATGTTACATATAATTTATAATATAATTATATAATATATAATAATGATAATTATAAATTATATATAATACTATATAATTATAAATAATATGTAATTATATGTATTTTATATTTATATGTTGGAGTGCAGTGGCATAATTTCGGCTGTAGTGCAGTGGGGTGATTTCAGCTCATTGCAGCCTCCACCTTCCGGGCTCAAGTGATTCTCCCACTTCGCCATGTTGCCCAGGCTGGTCTTGAACTCCGGAGCTCAAACGATCTACCTGCCTTGGCCTCCCAAAGTGCTGGGATTATAGGTATGAGCCACTGAATCTGGCCAATAATAGAGTTTCGCAAGTTGGAAAGTAGATAAGGGAAATTGAACCCAACCTAAATCAGCAGGAGGAAGAGCTGAGAACCAGTGTGATTTATACTGCATAGTTCCCAAAAGTCTGAGAGCTGGTAGCACAAGTACCTCTGAAAGCACCTCTGAAAGTTGTAAGACTTCAGATACAATCTCTCATTTGATAACTTTGCTTACTCTGGAGAAAGACCGAAAGTTGGGATAATAAGCCAGAGGATTTCTGGACTTAGGAATCCCAGAAATTGTTGAGGACGGGGTTCACCGCAGGTAACTGGTAATTGAACATGCATGTTAATCAAACATATACATAGTGGATTTTGAGACATTCTTTACCCAATGCTCTTTACCTCTTTGGCTCTTAGGACTGTGGTAGCCAAGCCTTTATCCCTGAAGCAGGGGTTGAGAAGACACTGACCAAACCAAAAGGAGAGTTGAAAGTACTTCCTCTGAACTTCTTCTACTAGTTGGTCTGACTAGATCACTTTATTGTGAAACTCCAGATGACAAGCCCTTCCCATTTTCCAGAGATTCCAACCAGTTTCTATTTCTCTATTCTTAAGTATGGGCAGAAATTTCAGGATTGTATGATATTTATGTAAAACCTCTAACATGAAAGACAGAGATCAGAATAAACAAGAAAGAAAGGAAAAAACTTGAAGGAATCAGGAACTATGCTGGGCGAAGAAAACACAAAATAATAAGCCTAGTATTAATATCCTTGGAGAGATAAAACAAGATAGCATAGAACTGAAATAAGAACAGAATACTGTATCATATGAACAATATGTACAGAATAAGTAAAAAGCCCTTAAAAATTAAACACATGAAGAAGAAAAATCTATAGGAGGCAATTTTCTTAGCAGAGTAAGAGAAGACAAAAATATGGAAATCAGAGGGGGGGGAAAAACGGAGCAGTCTCAGAGGTCCAACATAATTGACATTACAGAGTAAAAGGAAGAAATGATAACTGGGAATTATTTCAGGAATTTTTTTTTGAGATGGAGTTTCACTCTGTCACCAGGCTGGAGTGCAGTGGCACGATCTTGGCTCAATGCAACCTCACCTCCACCTCCCAGGTTCAAACAATTCTTCTGCCTCAGCCTCCCTAGTAGCTGGAACTACAGGTGAGTACCACCACGCTCAGATGATTCTTGTATTTTTGTAGAGATGGGGTTTCACCGGGATGGTCTCGATTTCTTTACCTCGTGATCTGCCTGCCTTGGCCTCCCGAAGTGCTGGGATTACAGGTGTGAGCCACCATACCCGGCCTCAGGAAAATTTTTTAGAACAGAGTGGCGAAAGGTTCCAGATTGAAAGATTCTACTAAATGTCTACCATCAAAATAGACTCACACCACCACACATGGCTGTGAAATTTAACAATACTAGGAACGGGAAAAACATGGCAGACATAAAGAATTGGGATTCAGAAGGGCCTCAGGCTTTCAGATGGCAACACAGGAAGCTAGGGCTTACTGGAGCAACACCTTCAGAATTCCAAAAGGAAAAGTTCCTTAACCAAAAGTCTGCCACCAGCCAAAGAAGCAATCAAGATTGAGGGAAGGATGAAGATAATTGTAGGTATGAAATGTCTCAAAAATGGTACCATCTTAGTAACTACTGGAGGAGGTATTCAGTGAAAACAAGAGAATAAACCAGAAAGGAGATTTGCTCAGGAGAGGGAAAGGGCATCTCCAGGGTCATGGGCGAGGGAGATCCCAGAAGGCAGCTGTCATCAGGCCTGGAGTGCCATCAGCCTGAAGTGGTTGAGAGAGAAAGCTCCAGGAGTATCTTCCCCAGCATGATGAAGGTGCTGTAACATCTGATGCATATGGACATCTTGAGAAGTGACTTAAAAAATTGGCTAAGAAGTTGGTATTGAATTATCGGTAGAGAATTCTTAACTCCTGGGAAAACAAAATATGTGCAGGAAAGAAAATTAGTTTTTTACATCGTATACAATTATAGCATGAGGAATATAATTATGAACACAAAATATCATCTGACCCAAATTACAACATGTCTGTATTGGAAAAATGGAGGCAGGAGTAGGAAACGCCTATGCTTGTGGCATAGGAAGAGTGAACCATAGTAGGAAATCAATAGCTAAAGCTAAAACTGAAAAATCAAGAGACATGGAGGAAAATACCGAGTATCAGCTTAAAGAGATGGTAGAAGGAGAAATGAGGGGGAAAGAAAGGGAATTAGAGATTTATTTTTGTAACGATAGAATTTCTTGATTCTTTAAAATATACATGTATTTTAGGTAGTTACATATTTCATATATTTATATATTCTTTAAAAAATATGTAAAACTTTGTAAAAAAAAAAAAAAAAAAAAAAAAGAAAGCTAAAAAACAGATAAAAGCCTTGAAGAAACATGCCAGTGGAATTATAGGTCCTGCCTCTTTATATATTTTATATTTCCCAAATTACTACAGTGATCATATGCTTCTTTTAGAATTTGAAAAAAAAATAACACATTGATTGATGAGAATGATGGATGGGAATTCTCGGTAAGTCTCCACGGAGTACTGCTCATAGTGACTGTCCCAAGGGAGGAGTTCTTAATTGCCTCATAGAATTGCAGGACTTCAGGAACAGCAATGCATGGAGCACCTTGGGTCAGTTGACAAGTGACAAATGCCTGTGAGTCCTTCCCAGAACAGAGGGACCTGTGTTGCCCCCTTCTCACTGCTGACCTCAGTGTTGACTCATCCCTGATGTTTCCTGGCTGTGAAGGGCACCCCCATTCCTCACCCCGGGTTGCTGTGCCAAGTGGTGTGTATTTAGCTTCTTTTGAATCTTTTCTCATAAATCAACCTGCTTCACTCCTTCGCTGTGGGAACGGCTTTTCTCTGCATTCCCTCTTGTTAGACACTTGGTTTCAGGCAATGGCTCACTGATACTGGGGAATAACATGGGACCACTTGAAACAAAGAACTGACATTCCTCTCCTCACCATTCCCCAGCGATTTTATTGGGAGTGGAACCTAAAGGTGGGCTTCAGGGATTGATCCTGGACAGGATCTCAGAAAACCATTGGTGCTGGTACCTGGGCTCCTTGCCCCTTGTATTGAACTCTGTTGTTATCTATAGTTCCAGCACTATAGGCTTTTTGGTAACTAATAGTTCATTATTAACAATCTCAATGAGAATATAATTCATTGAATGAGGACTATTTCAGTCTGTGTTGTATCATCTGTTATAATCACAACAGCTCTCATTTCACATCTAAGAAAATAGAGGCTAAACAAGGTCTGCTCTTTCACTGGGCATGTCTGTTGAGTGTGTGTGTGTGCCAGGCACTGTGCTGGTTTCTAGGGTTACAGTGGAGGCTGGAATATCACCAGCCCTTCCTCAATGGTGCTAGCCATCAGGGTAGACAGACACGGCCACAGGGAGGTATAATACAGCCGGACGAGTGCTGGGGAGAAGTGGCAGCGGGGGTGGTTAACACAGGGGGGTGGTCAAGGAGAACTTGTTGAACAATGCAGGTTGGTCGTGAAGGATGAGGCGTTGTCCCAAAAAAAAAAAAGGGAAGGACAGTTGGCCAGCAGGAGCAGTAGGAGCTGCACTAAAGTTTCTCTTCCTTCACAGACTTGTAGTGAGTGTGGCCTTTTAGGGTCAGCAGAGTATGAGCAAACCTGAGGGCCTCAACAACCAGACCCTTCCCACCCTGCGCTCCCACCCTTTGTTGCTTTGTTGCTGCAAAGGGTTGGGAGTGCAGGGTGGGGAGGGTCTGGCTGTTGATTGGCACAAAATCACACAAAAGTCTGAGTGATTGGCACAAGGATATGTGGTGATGACTGGTTTGTTTTGCACAAAGCCTTGTTCTAAGCACTGCGGGCGTTTAAAGATGAGGTGGTGTTTGACCTCGGTTCTTTCTGGCTCTAAAGTCAGCACTCTTGTTCTCTGATGGAAGGATAGGGTCTTTTAATCATCTAGAGTATGTTCAGTTTTAATATAGATACAAGAAATGAGACATACATTCCCTGCCCACAAAGAGTTTACAGTCCAGCTAGGCCAAAAGGAACTGGCCTTAGAAAGTAATCAGTGAGGCTAGGTGCAGTGGCTCATGCCTGTAATCCCAGCACTTTGTGGGGCTGAGACAGAAGAGTCGCTTGTGCCCAGCCTGGGCAACACGGCGAGACCCTGTCTCTAAAATAACAAAATATTGGTGTGGACCTGTAGTCCTAGCAACTCAAGGGGCAGAGGTGGGAGCATCACTTGAGCCCAGAAATTCAAGGCTGAGGTAAGCTGATTGCACCACTGCACTTCAGCCTGGCAGATAGGAGAAGATGCTATCTAAAAAAAAAAAAAAAAAAAGAAAAAAGAAAAAAGATCCAGTGAGCAGTAGAAGGGAGTTAAAAAATTTTCTTGAAGAAAACCAGTGTCCCCTTTTATGACCTCTTGTGCTGTTATTTGTCTTGTTGGTGTCTTCATTATTTTCCTTAACATCTCAGATTTGTTTGATTGCCTGCTAGAAGTTTGACTTTTCAGCCAGATCCTGAAGATCATGGCGAGAGGTGACAAAGGCATTCCTGTTTGTCAGATTCCATCATGGAGCCTCAGTTTTCATGTTTTTCTTGCACCAACTTCTGGAATTTTTGACCTGGGCCGCTTGCTGTCTTTGAGCATTTGGGGTTCTGAGTCCCCAGATGTAATTTTTGGGGCTGGCTGTTGACACATCTCTGAGGGCAGAGGAAAGGGGTCAGGGAAGATGCCCTTTCTGCTATTGGGAGAGACCAATTTGCCAAATGTCAGGCTCTGCTTTCCAGGGACTGGAGATGTATCCAGGAGACTTCCTCAGGTGCGCGTGCTGGGGAGAGGACTGGCGGTGACACTGGAAAATCTTTCTAGCTAAGTTTGTACTCTTATTCATTTCAAACATTTTTTTACTGAAGTCCTGCTTGAGTCATTCCCAGTAGGATGCAGACAACCTGCATCACTCAGATCCACTTTGTTAGAAATGCCAATTCTCTGACCTTATCCCAGACTTAGTGGCTCAGAGTCCCTGGGGTGGGACTCAGGAATCTGTATTTTTAATGAGCTCCACGGTTGATCCTGATGTATATTCAAGTTTGAAACCACTGGTTTGTTTTGTATGAAGCCTGGTTCTGGGCACTGTAAGTAATTAAAGAAAAGAAGTTGTCCCTGCCCTCAAGGGGCTTACTGTCTTGAGTGACAAACCTCAAATAGCCAACTATAATATTAATACAAGACAGAACACAGTCATGTTTGTGGAGTATAACTTATTACTCAGAGAAAGAATGTATTTTATAGCAAGTTGAAAAGAAAGGCACTAAGTTGGTAAATTTTGAAAAGCATATCCTAGTTAGTGAGATTCTATGGAAAGTGAAGTCACCTGCAGAGCTGTAGAATATTCTGCATTCTTTCAACTAAGAGGGTAACAAAGAACGTGGTAGGAGTTGGACCATGTAAAAGTTAGTTTCAGTAAAGCCTGAGATATTAATATATTTAGATACCACTCTTTGTTTACCCTTAAAATGGACTCCTCATTTTATGATGACATTTTAATGAGGAAAAATAAATAGCAATTAGAGGTGGGGCTATCCAGGGTCTTTTTGGATCTACTTCAGGGAAAGGCTGACAAGGAACTCTGGGAGGGTTTCGTGCAGCAGAGAAAGCATGAACTAACTTTGGTTATTTCGTGTTTTTTGAGTTATTTATAAATGAATTTTTATGGCTCTGAGTAAGAGACACTTCTGGGTATACTCATATTTATTGTTTTTCCCACTGACTTGGTTAAAAGTAGGTAAATAATTATGTCATTGCACATCTATGTTTTCTTATCTGTTGTACAAGAGGACATCACTTTCTGGAAAATCATGGAATAGGAAACTTTGAAGCTTGTTCTCTGATGTCTTGTGTTTGGGATCAGGCAGTCGTAGCAGTCTGCTGCTGAGTGAGCCCTTCCTTCCCCTTCCCCTTGCTATCACTGGGAGAGTTGGGTCCACTCAGAGGATGAGTGGAGAGAGACAGTCAATGATAATCCACAGGGTGCAGGGAAGGTAACAATTAGTTGCACCTCCTTGGAGAAGGTGACGTTTGGAGGGGACTGAAAAGATCACCATGGAGTCAAAAGATAAAATAAAATATACATGCAATATGTGCAATGTATTAGGACTCTATTGCCAGTGACTCAAACTGGTTTCAACAATAAAGGAAATCATTTGCCTAGGTGTTAGAGTAGGGCTCAGGACAGATGGGTGGATCCAGCGTTCAGATGGTGTCCTACAGAACCCAGTTTCAGTCTTCCTTCTCTTAGCTATTCCCGGCATGAACAGGCTGTCTTCATGCTTCCACATCACAGGCCTCTGTACATGCAGCATAAGTTAGGTCTTTTACAGGGAACATAGTATCTGAGGGGTGAGCATTTGAAGTGCACTGATGTGCAGTTGTGAAGTGCTTATAATGCAAACTTGTGTCTGTTTGATTCAATTCAGCAAATATCTTTAAACACCTATTGGGTGCAAAGTGTTGTGCGTGGCAGTTAGTTGCCTGTCACATTTGGTAGACACTGGTCCTCCTAGGACTTGCAGTCATATGGTGTACTTTAAAACAGTAGTTAAGAAAAAACAGTGAAAAAATACTGCCATTGAATTGGGTGGCATTTAAAACTGTTTATAGCCATCCTGACTCTTAGAACTTTCCTTTGTTTTCTCTGCAATACTGTGGGTGTATATATTTGGCAGAGGGGATTCTAGGTTTATGAGTCAACTTGAGGAGTAAGAATGGAAGATGACAATGGTTTCTGATCTTTAGCTTTTAAGTCAAGGACTGCTTTCCAAAATGTGTGTTAGTTCTTGGCGGGCAGGCTGCCTTTGAGCATTGTCAGACCATAGACATAGCCTCAGAATAGTGTCTGAATTATGATGTTTTTGTCTTCTTTTCCCCAACTTGTGATGGCTGATAGACAGAAAATGCTCATAAAACCTTGACTCAAACCACAGAATGGCTGAATAATTCAAGCTTGACTTTTCTGAAGAATTTTGAATCCCAGAATAAGACTCTTAAGGAAATAGATATGATGTTTCTTTCTTCCTCCCTTTTTAAGCCTAATTAGGGTTTGTACTTAGATAATGGAGGGTCAGATTCAGAAGAAAGCCTTGCTAGTATGAGCTTAAACTACACACCAGAATTTCTCTATACCCATAACCTTCATTAAAAAAAACAAAAACAAAACTCAGAACCCCAAATACATAAAAACACGTTTATTTGATGATGTCTCTGTCCACCATGAACGGACTTAGTGTTATGTTTAGCGTTATGCTTGTAGTAGAAAAACATTTTGTGAATGTGTCTTACAATCTTTCACTATTTTTGGTAAAAGACAGTTCTTTTTAATCTTCTAAATTAGAAATTCATTGTCATGAATTTTTTGTTGTTGCTTTTTTTAGCCCGTTTTCATTTTTTTTTTTTTTTTTTTTTTTTTTTTTCTGTGTCAGGATTGCACTATGATTGGAACATTCTCACAAATATTTCAACCAAGTTTTTCTTCTCAGGATTGATGTACCATCAACAAGCTGAAATAGCAAGCCTTCTCTGCTCTCTAATTTCTTCCCTAAAATCCCGGTTGAGGTCCTTGTCTTTCCTTTAGCTTCTTTTACTTATTTTTTTTTCTTTTATTCTAGTCATCCTTTTATGCAGTGCACTGTCAGCAGCAGGTCAGAGATTTGTTATTCAAGCCATGAATCCCTCTGTGAGAGGCAAAAACTGAAATTTAGATGCGCTCTTGCTCTTTTATTTTCCCATTTCCATTTCTTTTCTGTTCCTAGTGTATTTTGGGGGAGACGTGAGCTAACTAATGCAAATCCCCCAGACCAGAGAACACTTAGGTCATTTTTGAAGAACTTGAAATGATCCTTGAAGAGAACTTTATCATTCAAGGGTTTTCAGAATAAAACCCTAAAAAAAAAATTAGGTGTGACGAAAGAAAATCAGGTAAGGGCCTGGTAGGCATTTTGGATGAAGTTGAAGTGGACTCATCTTTACAGTTGGAACTGCTCTCCCACAGGTTCCGGATGCTCCCTGCCCTGAGAAAAACGAGTGTTCCTTATGCTTCTGGGAGGAGGCAGTGTGGTCTAGCGGAAAGTATACCAGGCCAGGAGGCAGCGATTAGAGCCATTCTGAGCCATCTGTGCCACTAAATTGGCTATATGACTTTGAGCAAGACTCTGAATTATTCTGTGCAATCCTGTAGAATGAGAGGTGGGGTTGGCTGGTGTTCTAGATCGTGGGATGGAGGGGAAAGCCACCTCCTTATTGTCTGACCTGGCTGCTCGTCATTCTGCCTCAGCCATGCCATCCTCACTCTGTTCCTCACCCACCCAGGCTTTGCTCACATTGGCCTCTGAGCTGCTATTCTGCCTGCTCCGTATTGCCTTATTTTTGTCTACCCAGCTCTAAACCATTTGTGCAGGGCTGGTTCACATGACTCAAGGCCTTTCCTAGCTGCTCCGGTCCTTCTCAGAACTGCTATTGTACTCATGGTCCACTCCATACTACTCTACACAACTGTATATTGGACCCACTTGCTGTTCTTCTATTGTAGCATTTTTAGGAGATGGAGTCTCACTCTGCTGCCCAGGCTGGAGTGCAGTGATGCCATCATAGCTCACTGCGTCCTTGAACTTCTGGGTTCTTGTCTCAGTCTTCCGAGTAGATGGCGCTATAGGTATGTGCTACCACATCTGGATAATTCTTAAATTATTTTGTAGAGATGGGGGTCTCTCTATGCTGACCAGGCTGGTCTTGAACTCTTGGCCTCAAGTGGCCCTCCTGCCTCAGCCTCCCAAATTGTTGAGGTTACAGGCATCAGCTACTGTGCCTGGCCTACTGAAGCATTTTTCATCTAGAAAGGACTTTGTGTTTCAATCTTGCTTGACTTTTAACTCTGAGAACCTTGAGGACAAAAGTGTCCTCATTGTATCTCCTATATCACCCAGCATAAGCTGGACACATAACAGGTATCCTACTGAAGGTTGGTGATTAAACCTAGAATTGCCAGGGAGCATAGATGCTCTGGTATTTCAGCTACTCCCTTGCCTTATGTTCAGGTCAAGAATAAAATTTTATGCCCAAACTAGCTAAGAGGCTATTTTCTTCTGTTACACTATATGCTGAAGAGCTTTCTATTTACTTTGTGTTCTTTGTTTTTGGGGAAAGGATTTTTCCATTTAGCTCAAAGTCTTGTCGGTGCATCATTATTATAACATGCAACCTCTAATGGAAGCATCATTTCCATCACCTGGAGGCATTCCACTTGTGGCTGCTTCTGGCTGAGCCCCTGAGAATCCTCCTAAGGCAGGCCGTGTGGCTGAGAGGCTGGCTACTACTGGGTTTGAGTTCTGCTCTGACTCTGCCTAGCTCTGTGTGACATCAGGCAAGTTTTTAAGTCTCTCTAAGCCTTGATTTTCTCTCCCACAGCATGGTGATGTACTTACCTCCCTGACTGTCAGGATTAAATGAGACCCTGACTGTACAGCTCTCAGCACAGTGCCTGGCATAATTTATCCTCATTATCCTTGCTATCAAAGCCTATATTGACTACGAAATGTACAAGGCCTGAGCCAGGCCCATAAGGATGGAAGTTCAGATCTGGACAAACGTGTAAGGGATTTGCAGATGTGATCAAAGTATTGAAGTGAGCTTGGGTTGTTTGGTGAGGGGGGTGGCATTTGCATTCCTGACTGGGTGGAGTGAGTACCTCTTGGGTCCAGGGAGTCTAGAATTTTCAGCCTGACATGCTGGCATTTAATCACCCCTGTTTGTTTTTCCTCTCTTTTTTAGAGATGTCCCACACTTCTCAAACATGCCCCTTGGCCTGCCTCTGTGCTTGTCCTGTTTGTCCCCTCTATAGGATGCTCTCTCTGTCCTCCATCAAGTCTCAGCCCTGCCCTTTGAAAATCCTAACCATGTGTGTATTCTGGTGGTTCACACACAGCTCATGTGACTACTGAGGTATGCTCTTCTCTCTGTCCTCTTTAACCCAAAGTTTAGGGCTCATCACACCTGTTTGGAGTGTATGTGTTCCTGCTCCACCACAGTATAAGGCTGGGGACTATTAGAGCTGGAGAGACTTTTGAGTTCTGAGGACACCATTGCAAATGAAACCTTAAGCTTTGTTAGATCATCAGATACAAAGCAGATACTGACAAGGCCGCTGCCTGGAAGAGGGAGCCAAGACCCTATCTGCTATGTTGTCACTCCCCTCCTAGAAGACCCTGGAAACTATGTGCTGCCCAAGTAGCTTTGTAGAACACAGGAATAATTAAGAAGGGTTAAGTGATTTCCTAATGCACCTTATATTTGCAGTTCCAAAGATGTAAGTGGCAGTGTTGTCTCTTGTGTAATCCTCAACGGTAGACTGTTCAAATAATAGGGAGAGGATGATGAATGGCAAAAACTGGTCTCTGAGCATGAAGCTAAAAGGTCTCAGATGGGCATTGAGTATTTTTTTTTTTTTTTTGGCTTTGACTTGTTATTTCTTAGCTTTCTCATCTATGCCGTTGCTAACTTGAGTCAGAGGAAAGGGTCTGTATGGTTACAACAAGCAAGTATTGGGAAAAGGCTGGCAGATAGACTTTATGTTTGTTACCTAAGCTGGGATTTGATCTTCAGACCCTCAAGGTGAAAGGCTAATACCTTAATTTGTGTGTTTTATAAACATCCCCAGGCGATGACCTTCTTCTGGCCTCATGTGATATTCACATTCTACAGGATTGAAAGCTAAAATTTCTGTCTTGGAATAGCGTGATACAGGTTGCATGCTCAAGTTAAGAATCAGCGGGGTGCCATCCCTGTATTAGTGTTACTTGCATGCAATTGAGTGAAAGCTTTTTAGAGGATTTCCTGGCAGAATGGAATTTTTTATTTTAAGAGAATATGTGTTTAAAGTATGTGTTTAAATATGGTTTAAAACCAAAAACCTTCTCTTCAATAGGACATGTGTCCAACATTGTAAGGCATTTTCCCTTGTAGCTTTCCCTTTCCTAAAAGCTTTCCTTTAAGGGTCATCTTTATTTTTCTGGTGTCAGTCAAATTATTTTTCAGCAGAGCATGAAAACTGGAGATGGAGACTCTCCACGGCTGTGTGTTAGACCCACACCGAAAGTTTTTTGTTTTATGTAAATAGAGATTGATGGAACGTTTTACACAGAGTACGGGCTTTTGACAAAAAGTATTGATGGTTGCTTTCAGTAAGTGTTACTTGAGATGACAGAACATTGCATTTTAAGATGAATTACACGAGAAACTCCCTCTTTGGGAATGTCATACATTTTATTTCATCTGTTGTTTTATGAGAGAATGACTGAAGTCATGAATACCTAGACTGAACTGTTTCCTTTGCACATTGTAAGCCCCGGTTTGGTGCACTCTTATTTTAAATATTAAGTTATGGGGGAAATATTTATACTGGCAAATAATATTGATAAAAATGCTTAAATGTTCAGAAGCAGAACATAACTTCTCACATGGTTTCCTCTTGTATGGTGGTGATTTGTGGGAAGCCTGGGAACCTAGTTAGAGTTAAATATATATTTTCAGAAAGATCTCAGAGATTTGGCTCAGTATAAATGGCTATTTTTTTTTTTTTTTGATGTGTTGGTGATTTTCTCCCTCTGGCTGTATTTAGAGTTCAAAAATGCTACATTTGCATTTACTCCTATAGCATTATTTGCTCTTGATGCAAGAGTTTAGAAGTCAGAGTCTGTAAGAGTGTTTTGGGTTTTAATTTTCTTTATAGCATGAATTCAGGGATATTAGCTTACTGGGACCTGGGGGTTAAAGTTTATTGATAGATTCACTATATGTTTATTGAACACCTACTATCTGTTCTAGGATCTGAGGGTACAGGCCTCACTGTCATGCTGTTTATAATCCAGTGAGGAGCAGAAATAATAACAGATAATGAAATTTCTGATAGCAACATTATACCATGTTAAAAATAAAGCAAGAGTCAAGGGTTAGGTGCCTCAGAAGTGGATACGGGAGCTTATTTTAGATAGAGATGTCAGGGAGGGCTGCTCTGAGAAGTGACATTTAAGGAAAGAGTTGAAGGTGAGATAGCTTAAACTGTGCAAAGGTTTAGGAACCTGGTAGAGGGAACAGCGAGTGAAAGGCCCTGGGGCCAGTTTGAGTAACATCAAAGCAAGTACACCACCAATGGTGGACTTGCTCCAAGTTTGGGGATTGGTGTGATAGGCTTATGGGAAGACCAGGCACAAGAGGAGTGTGGTTTCGTACATTTGTCCTCTGTGTGTAGCCACAGTGTTCTCATTCTATGACCATACTGTCTTCCCCTACCTAGCACCTGGCCAAACAGGCACTTTTATTTCCACTTGTCTGGCTTCTGCAGAGACATCTTACCTCCCCACTCGCACTCTGCTCCACCATTTGCTGGATGCCAATACAGATAAAGTCCCAGTCACCAGGGGAATTTGAAGCTTTCATTCCTCCATTACTCCCTTAGTTAAATGTGTTTTCATATACTTTGAATATTACTTTCTTGCAGTGCTTATCCCTCACTATTGTAATTAGTTGTGTATGTGATTGTTTTCCCAACAGTAAGCAGCTATTACTCATGTTTGGGCCCCTAGTGCTCAGAACAGTGCCTGCCACGCAGTAAATATGTGATGTATTTACTGGCTAGAAAAGTAAAATAATTCCCCATGTGTTACCTGGCTACCTGTTATAAGAACTAGAAATTATAGTGAATGCAGAGTCAATAAACTCGTTGCTTTTATAGGAAGAGTTTGAAACCAACTTAGGACAACAGATTTTTTTAAAAAAGGGGAAAAAAAGTTTTGGATTTGCTTTAGGGCACTTATAAGAAGAGTTTAAACAACCGTTGGTTTAAATAGTTGTTGCAGGAATGAGAACTCTTGCAGGGATTGAATAGCCCAGGAAACCGCAGTATTCAAACCCTGGTGGGACGGAATTCCCAGAGGCCAACTGAGTCTTTCCTGGATTTGAGCCTTTGTCTGAGGACCTTATGAGATACTTTGTCCTCCATAAATTTGGAGCCGATTTGGAACTAGTTAGCTGTTTTTTCTCCTGCTGAATTAATGTGCTGTTTAGCCTAAGCTCAAATATGAAATATATTAAAAGCAAAATAAAAACAGGTCACTGTTTTGCCTCTAATGTTATGGGAATATTTGTTTTTAAATCATCTTTTAGTACTCCACAAATCTTCCCTACAAAGTTGTTTTTTTTTTTTTTTTTTAAGCAGAGACTATTTTTCCCAGTGCAAAAGGCCATTTCTTAAGTCCTGATTTATTCAGAAATTTACATGAAGAAAATGGCCCCAGATCCCACACAAGTGAAACTTTATTTTTTAATCTGGGGCACAGTAGGGAGCCCTGAGAAATGCATTTTCCTCCAGGATTGTAGGAGGAATACATAGTGTTTGTTTAAAGCATCAGGTATTGAGAAATGTAATGGCAGGGTGAAAAGTTTGACCTCAGCTGCCAGATCCGATCTGCTAGGGGGTAATTGAGTTGCCATGTTTTTTTCCTCTTCAGTTTAAATCAAGTTTTGCTATAGCCCATTTAAGTGTCAAATTGGTAGCAAAACTTGACAACTTCAGGGTGCAGACTTGCTTTTGATCAGAATTTACATGCAAATCATTTTTGCCTTGAACTGTCAACTCCTGTTTCTGATACTCTGAGGGGGACATGTCTCTCCCCACCTCTCTCTCCTCAAGCCAAAGGGGATGTTGGCTAATGTTATTAATCAGTGTGTGGAAGAAAAATTATCTTGATAAATATGGTGGTTAAACTATATTTTCCCCTTTGTGTGTCAGCTGTTGCAGCTGGGCATTTAATCTCCTTTTACCTAGAAGGAAATCAAACAATTATCCAGCGCTTGATGTCAAAAAGAAACTAGTGAATGAGGGTGGAGGGTCACCAGTGTATTGGGGAATGGACTTAAGCCACCAAAACCTGACAAAGGGTGCTGACAGTCTGCATTTTCTTGGGCATTAAACAAAGTCTTTGGTAACTTTAAAGAATCTTTCCTTGCATGACTAAACTCATTGAGGGGGTTAGAGAGAAAGCTGCCTCAGAAGTCTTAAGCCTGAAACTTTTTTTTTTGGTTTTTCCCTAAACCCTTGGGACGCTCAAAAGCACGTGAGCATGTGTAGCTCCATCATTCAGTGAGACAAAGGAGTGTTTGCACTTTCACAGAGTTAATAATGACAGTAGCAAGTCTTTCTTGTTTCCAGCCATCCTGTTTAGCATTCCTAGTCATCTTACCTTCCTGAGGAATTTAATTGTGATTTATGCTCTGTCTCTCATTTCTTATAGACAATCCCACTATGAAAAGCAAGAAAATAGAAGGACCCAATAAACAAATGGAGAGAAAGAAATTTCTAGAACTCACTGTAGATTGAGAGAGCTGATTGTGAATATTTACCATTATCTGTTGTAGAGCCAAAACATTTAGTCAGATAGTACGAGATTTTTGTTTCTAGCCAGCCTGAAATTCCTTTCCGTCACTATACCCCCAATGGGGTGAGAACATCAAACATGTTGTCCTGCCAAGATGACAACCAGCGTTGTGTCAGATGGGAGACACATGCAGGCCTGACTTGAGAAATCAAAGGAATTTCAAGATTGGTTTTGCTTGATCTGACCGTGGCCCTATTGCAGGCCCTTGGAAATCTCCTCTACCAGGCCCCTTCCGCCCCGTCCAGCTTGGCCTGCCTGTGTGCTGTGAAATTTTAATTGAATTGTTAATGACACCGAGGAGTGACACAACACATGAGAAACTTCCAAGAATCAGTCAGGAGGAGCCCTTTTTCTTACTGTTACAAAACAGAAGACACTGGGAAATTGACAAGTCCAAGCGTGAGGCCAGGGTAGTAATTGATAGCAGGCTGCCTAGAGCCAAGGTCCTTCCCTGGTAATTGCAAGCAGAGGCTGCCTCTCTGATCTCACCAGTGGTGCTGGCCATGCCAGAGCGACCTGGCTTTGACGGATTGCTTTCCCGCAGTAATGACTTAGGCATGTTCCCTCTCTCGCATGAGGCCATGGGTCCCTCCCACTGGAGAAAATGAGCTGAACATTTTGCTTCTTCTTTAACAGGGCACTGTTAAAATAACTCTATTCTATTATATAAGCCCTGTAGTGCCAGGGGCTAAATTTATATGGTTATAAACAAGAGATATTACTTTAGAATACCACAATACTGTGTTTTGCTATTTCTTTAGGGTTTCAAATGGTGTTTTCAAAATAATGGATTTTACTTCAAGAAAAAAAAATGGAAGAGGGGAGGAGGAGAGAGGAAGGATCCCATTTCTGAACAAAACCCTCGTCCTATTTTTAAATTCCCCTGTGTACCTTCCCTAATTCACCAGCCCAGTGTTTATTTGTATTTGTGTTTGTTTTGCTGGCTGGATTTGACTCTCTATGGGAGCATCAGAAATATTATTTACTCCAGGATTCTGAAATAAGATAGATATTTTATTTCATGTTTTTTAAATTCTCCAAAGGTTTATTTTTATTTTTTTTCCTTTCCCGTTTCTGGACATTGATATATTTCAGAACTTTTGTGTGGCTTTTCCTCCCTCCCTACACCTCCTCTCCCTTCTCCCCTGACCCCTTCCTTCCTGGAATGTAATTTTGTCTATGAAATATGACAGTAAGCTGAAATGTCCCTGATGATCTATAGCATTCTGAATTTTCACTCCCGTCAGTGACAGAAACTTGCTAATTCTGATACAAGGGTCCCTGAAAGTATTTTCCTGCTGTGGCTTGTGCTTTCTGGGATATTTAAAGTTTGGGTCTCTCACCCGACCTGTGTTCATAGTTTCACACCAAGAACCAACTTCAAAGGAGTGCCAGAGAGATCGTTCAAAACTCAACTACAGATTCACTTCAGAAATGAAGCTTCGTGCACGTGCATTTGTGTGTTTGTGTGTGTGTGTGTGTGTCTTCACTCTGATTTGGGAAGTTTTGATGGAGAACCTATGAGGAAGGATAAAGATTAATATTAGTAGAACTTCTGGGAGAACAGGTAGAGAAAAGATTTGGCTGTGTTTATTTGCCTTATATTTAGTCCCTAACTCCCTAAATTTATTGTTAATTGATAATTACGTATTTAGAATTTATATTCTTAAAAAATGGAGGATTAGGGCTGGGCGCGGTGGCTCACACCTGTAATCCCACCACTTTGGGAGGCTGAGGCGGGTGGAACACCTGAGGTTGGGAGTTTGATACCAGCCCGACCAACATGGAGAAACCCCATCTCTACTGAAAATACAAAATTAGCCAGGCATGGTGGCACATGCCTGTAATCCCAGCTATTCAGGAGGCTGAGGCAGGAGAATTGCTTGAACTCCAGAGGCGGAGGTTGCAGTGAGCCAAGATCATGCCACTACACTCAGCCTTTGTGAGAGAACGAGGCTTTGTCTCCAGGAAAACAAAAAACAAAAAACAAGAAAACCAGAAAAACAGAAGAAAAAAATGGAGGATTAAACAATGGTAGGTAATTAAACTAAACTATCTCACAAAATTCATTTCTGCAAAATGAAAAGGATTATTTTGGGTAAGTAGAATATTTTCGGCGAGCCTGAGAACCTAACCATTATAGCATTGGATCTATTGGAAATACCTTCAGAATCCTAACTTGGATATAGGGTGCTAGAAAGACAGCTTTTCTTGTCTTCCTCTTCATTGCCTATGACTTAGAGAGGAAGGAGCTGCCTCTTGCATGATCCCAGCAGTCAAAGGGTTGTCCCTCCCCTGACCTTAAGCACTGGGACAAGAGTGTAAACCCTTCCTGCTGCATTACTGTAGTGTTATTCTTTTGGGTGTGTATGTTTAAAAATTTCACTTTTGTTTTTGTTTTTTTTCTGCATCATTTGAAAGCTCTATAATAAGCAATGTTTCATTTTAAGGAGAAACAAAAGAAATAAATTTTTTCATCTTTTAGTTTTATTGAGGTATAATTGACAAATAAAAATGGTATACACTTACGGTATACAACTTGTTGTTTTGATTGTAGTGTTGTTCTTATTTAGCGCAAACTTACCACTAAATCAGATGTTTTAAAGTAGGGCTGTGCTGTTAGAATCTTATGTAATTATTTGATTACATTTATGTTTTTACGTAGGTATTAGCCCAGTGCCTTTATTCTTTTGTTTGTCTTTCCTGTATTTTCAGTATGTTTTGGTTCAGAGAAGTGTTTCTCAGTGGGGGAGGCATTCTGCCCCACTCTTTGGGGACATTTGATTTTGTTGCGGCTGGTATGTAGTATGAGGAAGCCAGGCATGCTGCTTAACATTCACCAATGCACAGGACAGTTCCCACAACAAATAATTATCGGGTCCGAAATGTCTATATGGTTTAGCACTATGACATATAGAAATGAGCTCTTGATAAAAGCCCATCAATTGAGTCAGAAACTATAATCTGTTAATCAAGTGTTACAGAGAGCTTGGAGCTGCTCTGGGGGAGCCAGAAAGAAAAAGATTTGAAAATTGTACAGCTTCCTGGTTTGTGCTGTAGGCTTTAGACACACACTTGGATTAAGATGATGGTTATATTACAGACTTGGGCTTGTTGCTTAAGCATTCTAAGCCTCAGTTTCTTTCTCTGCTAAATGTGACAAATGAAAGTACCGATATCATAGAACACTGTGGACATCATAGGTATCTGGCTTATACAAGACCTTAGTTACTAAATGATAACTATGTAGAAATTGGTTGCCATCCTAAAGGTGGTGACATAATGAATCTTGGAGATTATCTTACTAACATTTTGCAGATGAGAAGACTGAGCCCCAGAGAGGGGAGATTACCCAAAATGATGACAGCTAGTAAGAGACAAAGTTGTAGAATCCAGGTCTCCTGACCCTAAGTCCTGTCTTCTTTGCAGTATGAAGCTTGTTTCAGCTTACAGTATTAAGCTTCATGGTCTAGAACTTAAATCTCATTGGAAAGGAGAGTTCAACATGTCTAAATAAGAGAAACATTTAGTGACAAAAATTCCAGTCTGAGAGTTCTGGATTCTGGAAGGTCTTAGGAAGAGGTAAGTAGGATTATAGTTAATAATGACTATGAAAACTCATGAGAACTCTGTTATGATGGTTTATCCAAAATCTTGTGCTGGGAACCAAACGGAATGAGTAGAAGCTTTGTCCAGAAGGTCTTCAGCTTCTGCTGTTTTGGTGCTGGGAAGCCTTATTTTATGGTGCAAGTTGAACTCTTTCATGAAGTTTCTTTAAAGACAGTTGACACACAGAGGAGGAATGAGAGAACATTTATTGAGTGTTGACCAGTGTTGGGCATGGTGCCAACTGATTCCACACACGTTTTCTGGTTTCAGTGATCTTACTGAGCTCTAGTGTATCAAACATTTTCCATTTGCAAGATGGTGGATGAGGACAATGGGGGATGTAAGCATAGAACAGCAGACCATGCTGCCTTCAAAGGTCATACTTTTGAAGAATATTTAGTGTTAGGGGAAAATATCCATGAACCATTCATAAGCTTAAAAAGTAGGTTATGAAACACTATTGATCTCAGTTGGATTTTGAAATAAACACATGTATGCATAGAAAAAAAGAACAGAAGACTATACATCAGAATATTAACTGGTTATTTCTAGTGTTAAAATCAAGGATGATTTTAGTTTTCCTTTTTATCTGCATTTTTTTCTACTAATCTCCCTTTTATAAAATTATGTTTTTTTTAAATGGTAGAATTGATGTAATCAAATATTCATTAATATGTTGCTTATGCATTGAAATTATAAGCAAAGCAAAAGAAGCGTAATAATGGAGTTTCTGCCCCCAAGGAACTTTTATTGTAGTCTGAAGAGAAGACCTACACATATGGAAAGTTTATTAATAGTCATTACTGATGGCTATTAATTGTACCATTATGTGGCTATTCAGATTATGATGGAGATTCTCTACATTTTAATAATGTTAAATTTATGTAAATCTATGTGATGTACATATATTATTTCACTGAATCCTCCCCACAGACACATAGGGTACTTCAATATTCCCATTTTACAGATGGAAAAACTTAGATTTAGATGGTTTGGGAAAGTGGTAGAACTAGGATGAATCCAAAGTTAATGTCTTTAACTATCAGTTAATATGACCTCCCAGAGAACCCTGCTTAGCTGGTAAATCACCTAGTTCTTGTTGCCAGTGAGGACCACAGGAATGATCAGTTGAGAAGAAGTAGATCATTTCAGTCTGGCCAAGAGAAGGGAGAAGGATCACCCAACCCACCTTCCACCAAGATGTGATTTATTCATCAGTGCACCCAACCTCATGTTTCAGGATGATTCTCTATAGCATTACTGAGTATCTCTGTACCAAAGCACACAAACCACTTGTAGGGTTATGTCAGGCACAGATAAGGAGGAGAAGACCAGGCCCAGGTAGAAGAAATGTCTTGGGAAGCTGGTTTTCTTTGCTTATCTCTAGTTAAAAGCTCTGGTGGCCCTTCTGACTCGGGTGAATGTGGCTCTGACAGGAGTATCTTTCCCTGGGCTACTAAATCATCTTTCACTTCACAACCCTGCACTGGGGCTGTGGTGCCCACATAATGGCCAAAACCACTGTGGCCACAATAAGTGCTGTGGAATGTGTGTGTGTTTTGTCTTTATCAAGAATGTCACATGGCATTTCCTGATTGCAGCAGCAGCTTACTGCCCCATCTGAGTTTCCAGACTAAATACCAGTGCTCAAGCCACATGTGTTTATAGTATGTAATAAATCTCCATTTGTCAAAATGGTTTAAGTTTAAAAGAAAAAGAAATGTGGGCTGTTATGTAAAAAAATTTTTTTTGGCTGTTATAAATTAACGTTCTTGGAGTTTCAGGTCAAGCCCAATTTATTAAGGGGAATAAATAAGATAGAAACCTGGTCTGTGATCACAATTGTGATTTATCCTCACCTCAAATGGGTCCTCCTTTGGACCCTTGCTTGAACCACAGCTGGCTTGGTTTACGTAGGACCTGCTGGGAGCTGAGATTGTAATGAAAAACAGTTATTCTTTCAAATTACTCACAAGAAGAGGGCTCATTTTATCAAGTGCTCTCCTAATTTGATTGTAAGGCTTTTCATATTTATTTTTTGGGTATTAATCATTCTGTGTCTTTGCGGAAAGTATAAACACAGTGGTGAAAGACAGCATTAAAAAAAAGCAACAACAACACTCTAAGGACAAATGTTTCTCTAGAGGTGGCCTGTTGGGAGCCCTTAACGGATGAATAAGAAAGTTATTTTGGGTTTGGTAGCAATGTTGTGAACTTTTCCAAAGAATCTTCTTTACAGCAAGATGGCATTTAATATTTTTGCAGATTAACCTTTAGCAATGAAAATAGTGTTCAGTATTGACTTCCCTTGGTAGAAACAAGCAAACAAGGTACTGGTAGCATTAGCTAGCTGCTTCTTTCTATGCCAGAAGGCCAGTCTGTGCTCTGGATTTGCCCAAGGAAGACTTTTGGGAGTTCCTTTTCCATACAACAGTGAGCAGTGACTCTAATACCTTGGGAGTGTAGGACCCAGCCTAGGCCTCCTTCCCTACTAGTTAGCTTCCTTTTGACCTGGACTTCCCACAGTATCTTCAACAGTGAGGGGCAGTTCCTATTCTCAGCAAAGGAGCCCCAGATGGTCTTCTGCTTCCCAGAACTCCCTTTGAACTCTCTGTGTTCATAAGCAGAACAATTCAGATCCAGATGCTGGGTGGTTCATTACAAACATGAAAATGAATTTTCATATACCTTCATGTTATTGAAATATGTAATATTTCTTATCTCTTTGATCTCTGGCCTATAAAAGAGATCTAAGTATCTACTGGAAATATATATACTTGGATTGTGTAGACCTATCTGTAATGAAGCCAGGAGCTCAGTGAAGTTCCATTTGAGGAAACAGAATGAGGTAACTCCTCAAAGTCTTTTTCAACTCTTAACATGGTCAGATCAAGGCTTATGCTGATCTGACCATGTTGAGTTATTTATTATTATTATTAGTTTATTACTACAATTTCCTATCTTGGATAATGTTACAGCTTGCCCTCTATATCCACTGGTTCTGTATCCACCAATTCAACCAACTGCAGATTGAGTATTCACTCTGGGTTATTCAATTGAATATTGGAATGTTTGATTTGGAATGCAGAGCCTGCACATATGAAGGGCTGCCTGTAAGGGACTTGAGCATGCTTAGATTTTGGTATCTGTGGGATGTTCTGGAATCAGTCTTTCATACCAACAGACCATTGCACTTAAATTTGTTTTTAATTTTATTTGTTTATTTTTTAGAGACAAGGTATTGCTACATTGTCTAGGCTGGAGTGCAGTGGTTATTCACAGGCACAATCACAGCACACCACAACCTCAAACTCCTGGGCTCAAGTGATACCCCAGCCTCAGCCTCCTGAGTAGTTAGGACTACAAGCACTTGCCACTGTTTCAGATTATTTTTATTTTTGAAGTCAGATTTAGTGAGATATAATTTGTGCACAATTAATTCCATTTCTATGTACACAGATGATTTTTGACAAATGCATACAGTCATGTAACCACCATTATCACAATCAAGACAGAACACTTTATCACCATAAAAGTTTCCTTGTGCCCACTTTTCAATCTCCTTTCTCCTTCCCTGGCCCATGGCATGCACTGATGTAATTTTTGTCTCAGTGGCTTTGCCTGTCCCCAGAATGTCATAAAAATGGAATCATATGATATGTATCCTTTTATGTGCTTAGTTTCTTTCACTTAGGATAATGCTTTTGAGATTCATGCATGTAGTTGCATGTATCACTAGTTTGTTTCTTTATATTGTTGAGAAGTATTGTGTGAATGTACCACAATTCTTGACATGTTCGCCATTTGATGGCTTTTGGATTGTTGAAAAGTTTAGCTATTATGAATAAACAGCTATAAACATTTGTTCAGAAACTAGTCTGTCTTAATGAATGTTCCATGGGCCCTTCAAAAGAATGTGGATTCTGCTATTTTTGGTTGGAGTCTTCTCCAATAGATGTCAATTAATTCAATTTGGTTGATGGTGTTGTTCAGGTCTTCTATATCCTTACTTATTTTTGATCTACTTTTTATATAAATTACTGAGAGAGGAGTATTCAAGTCTCCTAGTCTTCCTGGTTTTTGTCTGTTTCTTTTTTCAGTTTGATCAGATTTTTCTTTTTGTATTTTGGAACTCTGTTGTTAGATGCATACATATACATTTGTTATAGCTTCTTGATGAATTGACTGTTCCTACACATATTCCTTGTTCTGAAAACTACTTTGTATTATATTATTATAGAGACTCAAGCTTTTTAAATTTAATGTTTGTGTGGTATCTATTTTTTCACTCTTAATGTATATCTCTGTGTTTATAATAAATTTCTTTTGAGAGCATATAGTCAGGTCTTTCTTTCATAATGAGTCTGATCACTTCTGCTTTCTAATTGGAATGTTTAGGCCATTTATACTTACTATAACTATTGGTATAGTTGGTTTTGAGTCTGCCATTTTGCAAATTGATTTCTATTTGTCTCATATGTTCTCTGTTTCCTTCATTTCCTGCTTTCTTTTGAATTATTTGTATATATTTATGATTTTATTTTATCTCCACCATTGGCTTATAAGTTTACTCCTTTTAAAAGTGTTCTAGTGATTGCTTTAGGGTGTACAATATATATCGTTAACACAGTGTACCTTCAAATAATACATCACTTTATGTATAGTTTAAGAATCTTATAATGGTACTCTTCCATTTTCTCTTTTCTGTCCTTTTTTTATTGTCTTACATTTTACTTCTACATATGTTATAAACTCTACTGATCATTGGTACTATCTTTTCTTTAGATAGCACTTACCTTTTTTTTTTAACTTGGAAAAATGTTTTTTTTTAACTTGCTTATTTTAATAGGAAATTAAAATATTCTGTTTAATTTTTTTCTAGTTTATTTGCAAACTAAATATACTTTGAAGAGTCAGCTATTTTTTTTACAAGACTAAAACTAAGAAAAAAGTTGCTGGGTGCTATGGCTCATGCCTGTAATCCCAGCACTTTGGGAGGCTGAGGTGAGAGGATCACTTGAAGCTAGGAGTTTGAGACCAGCCTGGGCAACATAGTGAGGCCCAGTCTCTATAAAACATAAAAAAAAAATTAGCTGGGTATGGTGGCTCAAACCTCAAACTCCCAAGGGGTAGTTCCAGCCCCTTGGGAGACTGAGTTGGGAGGATTGCCTGAACCCAGGAGGTCAAGGATTCAGTGAGCAGTGATTGCACCATTGCACTCCAGGCTAATTGCATGACTGTACTCCAGGCTGGGCAACAGAGTTAGACCCCGTCTTTAAAATAAATAAATAAAAACAATCTGTCATATGACCCACATTTTAATCATTTCTAGAACTCTTTCTGTAGATCTGAATTTCCTTCTCGTATGACTCCTGCCTGAAGGCTTTCTTTAATATCTTCATAGTATGGTATGTTGGCAATGAATTTTTTCAGTTTCTGTGTTTCTGAAAAATTCTTCATCTTACCTTCCTTTTTAGAAGATATTTTCACTTTGAATAGAATTCCATGTAGTTTTTTCCTGTCAGGGCTTTAATGATGTCATTCAATTTTCTTCTGTGCTGCATTGTTTCTGTTGAGCAGTGTGCTGTCGTTCTTAGGTTTGTTCTGCATGTTTCTTTGTTCTATGGCTTCTTTCAAAAGTTTCACTCTATCTTTGGTTTTTAGTAGTTTTACTGTGATGTGCCTAACAACTTCTACCCCTCACCCCCTACTTGGGGTTTTCTGAGGTTCTTTGATCTGTGGTTTGCTGTTGTTAATTAATTCTGGAAAATTTGTGGCTATTATTTCTTCAAACTTTTTTTTTTCTGCTTCCTTTCTTTCTTTCCTACTTTTGGGATTCCAAATATATGTTATCCTGTTTGCTATCATCCTATAGCTCTTATATGCTTTTTTTCACTTTTTTTCTTGTTATTGTTTTGGATCCTTTCTACTCACCTATTTTCAAGTTTGTAAATCATTTTCTCTGCTTTGTTCAGTTTGCTGATAAACCTGATGGAGGGATTCTTCCTTTTTGTTATTATGCTTTTTATTTCTAACCTTTTCATTTGACTCACTTTTAAGAAAAAGTTTCCATCTGTCTTTTAAAATTATCTATCATTCATGTTGTCTACCTTTTTCTCCAGATTAAAAACTTCATTAATTGTAGTTATTTTAAGTCCCTATCTGATAATTTTAACATCTGCATCACATCTTCTTCTGGTAACGTTGACTACTTTATCTTTTGACTAAGAGTCTTCATTTTTTTTCTTGCTTTTTGTCTGATAATTTTTGATTCAATGCCAGACAACGCATATAAAAGGACAGTAGAGACTGAGGTAAATAGTTTTTATACTTGGAAATGGAGACACTTCTGTTGGGATGTTAGTGTGGGTAACTGAGACAATACAGCCAGTAATTGAGCTAGGTTTGAGTTTTGTTGTATGATATCTTCAAATTCCTCCAGTGGTGGCTTTCTGCTACCTTTGCTTAGCGGTGAGCCTGGAGAGTGGAAGGGTTTTCCTCAAGTTTCCATTTCTTCCTCAGCTTTCAGCTGGTCCCATATGCTTACTCTAGAGAATGGGTCTCTCTCAATGCTGTTGCCCCTCTTTGAGGGCTAGACTGCTGTTGCTTATTACTCAGTGTGATGCTTGTGGTGTGGCAGAGTATCTCAGTCTTAGGTAGGCCCTGTGTATCTGGGTTCCAGGTATGAGACTTTTTCTGTCTCATATTAGTTGTGACTCGGGTAGGAGAGCATTTCCTGTCCCTCCTCCAGGGGCAGCAGAACTCTATATCTGTGCAAGATCCTGTAACTGAAAAGGTTTTCTACCCCCTCACACAGAGGTGACATATTTTGCTTCTATCTCTCCTTTAATGAAAGTGTACCTTTTTTGGAGACTGTTCCTCCTTAGTGGCTTATGACTCTTTTTTATGAGAGAAGGGCCTGGGAAGTAGGCAAGATTTCATGCCTGTGCACAGTGTAGGGGGTTCTCTTTGATCTCTTGCTTGGTCTTAATCTCTTTTGTGAGCACCATGGAAAAATGCTGATGAGTGAGTGCAGACTTTCCTTGTGTCTGCGGCTCTCGGGTATTCTAAATTTTCTTGTTAGCTCATATCCAACATTAAAAAATTTGTTAAAATTTTAGCCCTTTTCTTTGTATTCACTTTTTTGATGACTGCCTCTTCAACCTGTCCTCTGCTAAAGAAGAAATGCTTTGTGTGTTCTGTTCTTGGAGGGGACTAGTCATGCTTTGAAATTAAGTTAACTGTTTGCCTTGCAACCTCAGCTCTCTGATGGGTTGGAGAAAAGTTATGATTTTGTAGATTATCTGGCTTTTTCTTTTTAGTGTAGGAGTGACGCTCATTTATAGTTTTCTGCATCCTGAGAAGTAATGGAATTCCTAGATGACATTTTAAGTGACATTGGTCAGTTGCAGTGTGTCCAGGGTGATCAGGATTCTAGAAATCCTTCCAAATGAGAAGGAATGAAAAGAACAAAGAACATTTAGACTGCAGAAGAGAAACAATGTTGGAGAGAGGAATGTGGCATATAATAGCCACTGTACATAGCTGTGAGATTGGTGTGATGAGGCAGGTATAGACTCTTACCTGACATTTCTAATGGCATTAATCAATCGACCCATCAGTTATTTAGCTCCTCCTCTGCTAGTTACCAGGAATGCAAAGACAAATGGGTTCCTGTTACTACTCTTAGGAGCTCCCAATCTAGAATTATGAATTATAGCTGATGATGGTATTCATAAGGTGGCAGACTTCTCTTTAATATAAGGAAGAACTTGCCAATATTTCAGGACATTGAAAATGGGATGGACAATGTGGAGAGGATATGAGCTTTTAGAGTTGTAGTGACCAACATTCAAAACCTGGCTGCACCATTTTCTAGAAGAGAGAAGATAGGCAAGTTAACATCTTTCTTTGAGGCCAAGTTTCTTCATCTATAAAATGAGGTTGATAATAGCTTCCTTAAGGGATGGCTGAGTAGATGATAAGAAATGAAATATATAATGTGTCCAGGTCATTGACTTTTCTATTTTCTAAAAGTTGTGTACTCTTATCAGTAGGGGTATTTAAGCAGAATATCAGCCAGGGTGGAGGGGATTCTTACTCGCCTCCATAGGAGATGGGACAGGATGATCTATTGATCCTTTTTAGTTAGTCCTGAGGGGCTGGGATTTAAGAATCTGTGGATATCTGATGAAGAGGAACGGTCTCTGATTCTGATGGGGAGGAGTTTGGTGGGCCCTGGGCTGTCTGCTCTCTATGGCCCTGTGAGAGAGTTCTAGAGAGAACTGTGGAGCAACCACACTTTCCTTACATGATTACTAAGGGAGGAGATGCAGGCAGCTACCGGAAGGGGAGCTGACTCTTGGAAGAAGGGAAAGACTTAGGGTGAATTTCTCATTTTCTACAGGGTTTATCTTGAGTATAGCCTTCAGCCTGTGCTATGCGGGAAGACAGAAAATGTGACAGAAAGTATGCATCTTGGTTGGCTTGAATAACCAGAGTCTAGAGTTCAGGATAATCTTAGCTGCTGGAAGGAGTAGGGTGTCTGAAAGGAGTGAGCCAGAGAGTGGAGCCCCAAATTCTGTGTATAAAATCTACCCAAATCTAAGCTGGACTCTGAACTTCATGTGTGGGGCAGTTTCCACAAGGGCTGGATAAGGCTGAAACAATTGAACCAAAATTTGAACAGCTGCCAACCTTAGGGGAGACAGTGTTTTGCAGTTTGATTTCAGTGAAGTTAACTGTGTGCTTTAAAAAAGTGACTTCAAAGAAAATTAGCAGACACTGTAGTTTCTACAACATATCACTCAAGAGATCCAGGATGCAGCCTAAAATTACTGCATGATGAAACACAATCAACAGAGATCAATTGCAAGAATACCTGGATGATGGAACAGCAAGCAATGATTTGATGAAAGTAACTGCTGTAAGCGTGCCCAAGGACATAAAGGGAAATATGCTCATTGTATAGAGAAGGATTGGAAATCTCAGCAGAGAAATGGCAAACGATCTAGGACTGAAAATTATAATATCCAACAAAAAAAATCACTGGATGAGCTTAATGGTAGAATGGAACTGATAGAGGAAGAGTCAGAGAAATTAAAGATCCATAGACATTATCCAGCCTTGAAAAAATTGTGAACAGGGATGCAGGGATCAGTGGGACTAATATGTGTTCTCATATAAAGGCAACATATCAGTCCTAGAAGGAGAAGTGAGAGAATGGGTGGGGGAAGTGAAAAAATAATGGCTGAAAATATCCCAGATTTGATGAATGATATAAATGTATAGACTCAAGAAGCTCAATCATTAAGCAGGATTAATTTAATGAAAACCATACCCAGGCGCATCTTGGTTAAACTTCCAAAAAGAAAAAAAAATTCAAGATTGAAAACAACCAGAGAAAAAGTTGCACATTGTGCAACGACTTAAATTACCTTAATGTCTCATCAGAAACAGCAAAGACAGTGGGACAACAGCTTTCAAGGGCATACAGAAAGAAAAAACCAGAAAACTCTCTATAAATCCGGAATTCAGTATCCAGAAGTATCATTCAAGCATAAAGGTGAAATAAAGACATTTTCATATAGAAGGAAACTAAGATGATTAATCACCAGCACATCGGCATGCCAGAACAGGTAAAGGAGGTTTTTCAGGTTGAAGAATGGACACTTGTCCTTAGCAAGCAATGAAGAGCAACGCGAGGGGAGTAAACAACAACAAAAAGACTATTCTTTCCCTCTGATCAAAAAAAAATCTATAGATTTTAAGCCGTTTAGCCCCTGAACTCTGGCATTGTATTTTGGAGTTTATGGTGTATGCATATGTAGTATATATGACACCTGAAGCATAAAGGCTTGGGAGGTTGTGGGGTAACGGACCCATATGGTTGCATGATTTTTTTTTTCATTTTATGTGAAGTAGTGCAATGTTAGCTTTAGGCAATTGCAACAAATTAATAATGTATATTGTAATACCAGAACGGTCCCTAAAAACCAGTGCAAGAGGTATTGCTAAAAAGCCTATAGATAAATAAAAATTAAAAAAACCCAACCCCGTTACTTCAAAAGAAGGCAGGAAAGTAGGAACAAGGGAATAAAAATGATCAGAAACAAACAGAAAACAAAAGCAAAATGGGGCTGGCTGTGGTGGTGCATGCCTGTAATCCCAGCACTTTGGGAAGTTGAGGAGGATGGATCACCTGAGGTCAAGAGTTCGAGACCAGCCTGGACAACATGATGAAACACTGTCTCTACTAAAAATACAAAAATTAGTTGGCTGTGGTGGCAGGTGCCTGTAATCCCACTTACTTAGGAGGCGGAGGCAGAGGTTCCAGTGAGCTGAGATCATGCTACTGCACTCCACCCTGAGACTCTGTCTCAAAAAAAAAAAAAAAAAAAAAAAAAGTAAAATGGTAGACTTGACTCAAAACAGTATCAATAATTACATTAAGAAATAATAGACCAAATACCTAACTGAAATGGAATCAACAAAGCCTGACTTTTCGCTTCTCAGGGAGACTAAAATGGCCGTGTAAGTACTTTGGGATTTTAGGAGGTAGCCTGGCTATGAAAACCCATGTTCTACCCCTGCAAGATTGATACTAGTGGGCAAGATAAAGGGAAATGACTTGCTCAGTGCAGATGTGAGGCATTGCTTCTGGTTTGTCCAGGTCTCCTGGCCCTGGTCCAACTCTACACAGTTTCAGTGAGAGCTGCAACAGGCTCTTCTTCGATACTGAGAATCAGCTAGAGCTGGGATTGAGGCGAGTGGCCAGATACCTACATGTCTTTTCTCCGGCTTTGCCCGGCTGCATCTTGTCCACCTTTTAAGCAAGTCGCTCCTATTTTCGCTAAGCTTTTCTTTTCCCCTTCTTTTAAAGCCAGATAATGTGTAGAGCTGTGTGCTGATTTGTTAAGTCCAACTGTCTTCTATCTGGGTCCTCAGGAGGTTTCAAGGATCAAGGTGTTTTGATGTGTCCTTTCAGACTGATAATGCAGGAGGCCTGGCATGAGTGATTTTATTAAGTTGTGTCTAAATCCTCCAAGACACCCCTTGGCATAGAGGATGTAGCCAGAGAAATGTTTCGTGGTTCTCTGATAAGGGAAAGCATATGTACTGTACCGCTTCATCAGACAAACCACCCTCATGCCCCCTTACCCTTCTCCAGAGAATTGGGAAACATATACAACTTAGAAAAAAAAGTAAATTAGGTGATTGCCAGTGGTATGATTTTATTTTTGGTCCTTATCTTGTGTGTGTGTGTGTGTGTGTGATGGAGTCTCGCTCTGTTGCCCAAGCTGGAGTGCAATGGTGTGATCTTGGCTCACTGCAACCTCTGCTTGCCAGGTTCAAGCGATTCTCCTGCCTCAGCCTTCTGAGTAGCTGGGTTTACATGGGATTACAGGTGCATGTCACCACACCCAGCTAATTTTTTTTTTTTTTCAGTAGAGATGGGGTTCACCATATTGGCCAGGCTGGTCTCGAGCTCCTGACTTTGTGATCTTCCCACCTTGGCCTCCCAAAGTGCTGGGATTATAGGCATGAGCCACGTGCCCAGCCTGGTGCTTGCCTTTCTTGCCTTATTTGCCTGATCTCTGTTAAAAACTTTTAAAAGCACCTCCCTGAAAATTAGTCTAAGTAGGCAGCTTGGGGATTAAGTGTGACCAAGAGGGTGCTGGCACAGTTGGAGAAGAATGCTATTTCCAAGCACTTTGCCAGGAGAGCAAAACTCTATGTGTTTCAATTAAAATTGCACTGGATAACATAAAATTATTCCTCAGTGTACACTTGACTTGAATCGTATATAAGGGTCTCCATTCAGTCACTGATAGCACTGTTATCAATCATGTGACTTCTGTGTTATATCTTTTTTGAAATGAGATGGAGTATAACTTAAAAATAAACATGGGTTGTCTTGGTAAAGTCTGCTTCTCTGGATCTTGTGGATAAAATGAGTTAATTGGACTCCCCTGGAGAGTTTGGGTCAATATGACCATGGTATGGGGTGAGGCCTAAATACCTATATTTTTCAGAAGATTCAAAGGTGGTCTTTGTGCTGATCTATAAGAGATTCTCCAGATTGCAACATTCTATGATTCCATCATTTTACATAAAGGTCAGGAAAAATTAATTTTGCATATAAAATTTCCCTTTTAAACTGGTTGGTCCATTTAGGATCATGTGGTCTTTTCATTTTGATATCCCTTGGGTCCTCTCTCTGGCAACTTCTCTCTCAAAAATTCATTTGATCATTTTGATTGACTGATCCAAGGAACGGAAATAGTCCACAAAGATTTTCTACTCAACTCTAGAAGCAAAAAGCTCTCGTACCACCCAGATAGGGAGATTCTCTATGCTGTCCTGACTTGTCTCAGAACTGTCACATGATGTTGGCAGACCGGAGATTCTTTGTGGGTTTGGGGAATGGTTTTGTTTCCTAGGTTGTATCGAGATGCCATGAAAGTTTCTTGAAGAATGGAGTTTTCATTTAAAAGCACCAAGGCAGTTGTCAGAACAGGGGCTGAATGCTGCATTCTTTCACTGGGGGATTACCTGGGCAGCTTGGCAGCCATTTGTAGAGGGTGCTTACCTGAAATTGTTGCCTTTGACCTCTTAACTGGGTGCCGGTTTGACTGCATCAGTGAGAGTGTGTTGGTGTATCCTTTGCTTAACTTGTTCTTTTTGGCATAGCCGAGGGCATTTCCAAAGATAAAATCTGTCAACAAAGGCTAAGGCCTAATCAAACAGGTGTGGATGGCTTGGAGGTGCTGAAGTATGAGAGAGAACTACATTGTGGGAGCAGCCCTCTAGTCAGGAAGGTTCTTCTAGAGGGAATGGGGCTGACTAGTGGGGTATTTTACTAGCCAATAAATAAGGTCATGGAAAGGTTGTTAATTTTTTGCTGGTCAACCTCATTGTCAAACTCTGTACTTCCTACTTCTCTTTGAACTCTAAATTATTGGGGTCACGTATGATTAAAGGACAGAGGAGCCTGGTCACAATGGCTCATGCCTGTAATCCCAGCACTTTGGGAGGCCGAGGCAGATGGATGGCTTGAGCCCAGGAGTTTAAGATAGGCCTAGGCAACATAGCGAGACCCTGTCTCTACAAAAAATTAGAAAATTAGCTCGGTGTGGTGGTATGTGTTTGTGGTCCCAGCTTCTTGGGAGGCTGAGGTGGAAGGACTGCTTGGGCCTGCAAGATTGAGGCTGCAGTGAACTGAGATCATGTCACTGCACTCCAGCCTGGGTGACAGAGTGAGATCCTGTAAGGAACTGAAATCAAATACTGCATTTCTTAACACACTTATCAACGTTCTTAGGGTAAGCTTTTAGGATGGAAGTCTTCTTTAAAAAACAGCAGTATCAATGCTTTCTTCTGATTCTTGATGCCCACAGCACTCAGTTTATATGATCTGTCCCATTGCTCATTCCTTCACGTCTTCTCTACCGAACTTCCTGAAAGAGTTATGCCCGCTTGTGTTCTTCACACGCTCACCTCCCATTCACTCCTCTCTTTTGGTCCTCTAAGTGTAATCTGTGGACCAGCAGCATGGGAGTATCTTGTGGGAACTTGTTAGAAATGCTGAATCGTGGGCCCTACCCCAGACCTACTGAGTCAGAATCCTCATTTTAACAAGATTCCCAAGTGATTAATGGCACACAAAAGTCTAAGAAGCACTGCTAAGGGTAAAATACTTTCTGGAAGGCCTCAGATGGCTTTTTTTTTCCTTCCTTTTTTTTTTTTTTTATTGTACTTTGGGCTCTGGGGTACATGTGCACATCCTGCATCCTGCAGGATTGTTGCATAGGTAATACATGCCGTAGTGGTTTGCTGTCTCCATCCCTCCTGTTGCCTACATCAGGCATTTCTCCCAGTGTTATCCCTTCCCAACCTCCCCATCCCCCACTGTCCCTCCCTCCCCTCTCCCTACCCCCCCCATCTACCCTAGTGAGTGTTGTTCTCTTCCCTGTGCCCAAGTGTTCTCATTGTTCATCACCTGCCTATGAGTGAAAACGTGGTATTTGGTTTTCTGTTCTTGTGTCAGTTTGCTGAATTCATCCATGTTTCTACAAAGGACATGAACTCATCGTTTTTTATGGCTGCATAGTATTCCATGGTGTATATGTGCCACATTTTCTTTGTCAGTCTATCATTGATGGGCATTTGGGTTGGTTCCAGGTCTTTGCTATCATAAACAGTGCTGCAGCGAACATATGCGTGCATGTGTCTTTATAACAGAATGGTTTATAATCCTTTGGGTATATACCCAGTAATGGGATTGCTGGGTCAAATGGAATTTCTATTTCTAGATCCTTGAAGAATTGCCATACTGTCTTCCATAATGGTTGAACTAATTTACAATCCCACCAGCAGTGTAAAAGTGTTCCTGTTTCTCCATATCCTCTCCAGCATCTGTTGTCTCCAGATTTTTTAATGATCGCCAGTCTAACTGGTGTGAGATGGTATCTCAATGTGGTTTTGATTTGCATTTCTCTGATGACCAGAGATGATGAGCATTTTTTCATATGTTTGTAGGCTGCATATTTGTCTTCTTTTGAAAAGTGTCTGTTCATCTTCTTCACCCACTTTTGAATGGTTTTTTTTTTTGTTAGTTTTTTTTTTGAAATCTCCTTTAGTTATTTGTAGATTCTGGATATTAGCCCTTTGTCAGATGGGTAGATTGCAAAAATTTTTTCCCATTCTGTTTGTTCCTGGTTCACTCTAATGATTGTTTCTTTTGTGCAGAAGCTCTTAAGTTTAATTAGGTCCCATTTGTCTATTTTGGCTTTTGTTGCCATTGCTTTTGGTGTTTTAGTCATGAAGTCCTTTCCTATGCCTATGTCCTCAATGGTGTTGCCTAGGTTTTCTTCTAGGGTTTTTACGGTGTTAGTTCTTATATTTAAATCTTTAATCCATCTGGAGTTAATTTTTGTATAAGGTGTAAGGGAGGGGTCCAGTTTCAGCTTCCTGTATATGGCTAGCCAGTTTTCCCAACACCATTTATTAAACAGGGAATCCTTTCCCCGTTGCTTGTTTTTGTCCAGTTTGAGAAAAATCGGACAGTTGTAGATGTGTGGAGTTGCTTCTGAGGCCTTTGTTCTGTTACATTGGTCTACATCTTTGTTTTGGTACCAGTACAATGCTGTTTCGATTACTGTAACCTTGTAGTATAGTGTGAAGTCAGGTAGTGTGGTGCCTCCAGCTTTGTTCTTTTTGCTTAGGATTGTCTTGGCTATATGGGCTCTCTTTTGGTCACTTATGAAGTTTAAGGTATTTTTTTTTTTCCAGTTCTGTGAAGAAGGTCAATGGTAGCTTGATGGGGATAGCATTGAATCTGTAAATTACGTTGGGCAGTATGGCCATTTTCACAATATAGAGTCTCCCTGACCATGAGCATGGAATGTTTTTCCATGTTTGTGTCCTCTCTTATTTCCTTGATCAGTGGTTTGTAGTTCTCCTTGATGAGGTCTTTTACATCCTTTGTTAGCTGTATTCCTAGGTATTTTATTCTCTTTGTAGCAATTGTAAATGGGAGTTTGCTCATGATTTGGTTCTCTGTCTGTTATTGGTGTATAGGAATGCTTGTGATTTCTGCACATTGATTTTGTATCCTGAGACTTTGCTGAAGTTGCTTATCAGCTTAAGAAAGTTTTGGGCCGGGCACGGTGGCTCAAGCCTGTAATCCCAGCACTTTGGGAGGCCGAGGCGGGTGGATCACGAGGTCAAGAGATCGAGACCATCCTGGTCAACATGGTGAAACCCCGTCTCTACTAAAAATACAAAAAATTAGCTGGGCATGGTGGCACGTGCCTGTAATCCCAGCTACTCAGGAGGCTGAGGCAGGAGAATTGCCTGAACCCAGGAGGCGGAGGTTGCGGTGAGCCGAGATCGCGCCATTGCACTCCAGCCTGGGTAACAAGAGCGAAACTCCGTCTCAAAAAAAAAAAAAAAAAAAAAAAAAGAAAGTTTTGGGCTGAGACGATGGGGTCTTCTAAATACATGATCATGTCATCTGCAAATAGGGACAAGTTGACTTCTTTTCTTGATTGAATGGAAGGCCTCAGATGGCTTTCTAAGCACAAACTCCAATGGACTTTTCTCTCTCTGTCTTCTTCTTGGCTACTCTACCATTTAATACCCTTTTCTTCTTTTTGACTTCTCTAATGCAGCTCTATCCCGTTTGCTGGCCGTTTCTTCCCTGGGTAATTTTCTGGCCGCTTTTCTTCCTATCAACTCCAAAATACAGACATTTCCACTACTTTGTCTCCAGCCCCACTTTCTCACTCTCCCAAAGTCCACTTCCACTATTCCAGTGTACTTGTGGACCGCTCTAGACATTGGCTATCCTTCTGGAACCTCAGAAATACTCCATCCAAACCAACTTATCTTTTCCTTGACTTAAAAAGGCCTCTACTTCTCTGGCCTTCCTTTTTTTAGTAAATGACATCCCATGGGTGGGGGGGGGGGGGGGGAGCTCATGATAGTCACTGACTTCTCCTTCCCTTGCTTCCTTCCCTACCTAATCAGTTACTAGATTGTACCTTCCTCATTGTCTTGTGTTCTGATTTTCTCATTTACTCTTAAGTTACTTAAACCTTTCCTGAACCACCTAAGAGCCTGATCGTTGTAATTCTAGCTGCTGTCTTCTCCTCTTTCTCTTGTCCTCTGCTGTTATTTTTTTTCTTCAAGAAATTCTGATCATACCTTTCCTCTGCTAATCACTCATTGTTTTTCTGCTGCCTTCATAATTAAGTCTGATCGGTTCAGCACAGGCATCAAGGCCTTCCATGTTCAGGCCCCCATCCCTTCCTCCAGCCACCTTTCCCAATTTTCTCTAAATGTGGCTATGTTGGTTTGGAGGAACTTGGTTTTGTGCCTCATTCTTGGCAAAAGAACCAGTGTCTTAGGCAAAGATACAGAAAACATGTATTATATTTGTGGGACACAGAGCTAGAAAGGACAGTTGAATCAGATAATAGAATCCTGATCCCCCAGTATTTCATCAGTTAGAACTTATGGGACAAATCAGAAGACAGAAAATTTAAGAAGGTTACACTTGCACTTGGGCCACTTTGCTTTGTTAAAGGAGAGCACCAGAATAGGAATGATGTGTAAGAAAACATGGTTGTATTTGGTGTCTTCAAATATCTCCGTTTGAACATTTAGGAAACCCATGAAACTGTAGGTTCGATGACACAAGCACATCCTTTTGAAAAAGGAGGAAGGCTACATCAAGGATATTGTGTTCAATTCTGGGTCCTACATTTTAAGTCAGGAGTAGACAAATTGTAGTCTTTTTAGGGGAAGCATGACCAGAGTCACTTGGCCAGGCTGGGGCTGAGTGTGAAGAGCTTACTGGGTGGCCTTTGAGGTCCTTTTCAACCCAGATTCACCTAGTTATAGCCTCCTTGGTGGAGGGGAATTGCTGTCTTATTATAGTTTCTTTGAAGACATTTAGCATAGTGCTTTGCTCATAGTGTGTGTTAATAAATATTGTTGTATGAATATTGTTAGTGTAATGTAAGTTTTGCCTCCTGGTCCAGAACATAATTTCCTTGAGGGCACATACTGCATTTTATATTTCTTTTTATATAATTCCAGCATCTTGCATAGGGTTGGATTTTCAGCAGGTACTTAGTAAATATAGGCTGTGTTCGTAAAATTAAATGTTAGGAGAAATTAATTAAACCCATACTTATTCCCCTAGTTTTCCCTTTCCTATTATATAAAAACAAGAGAACACTGTGGTAAGAAGGAATAATGGACTAGGAATTGGAAGCCTTGTTTTCCAGGGCTGTCTCTTCTACTATCTAGCTTGCTTTGGGCAAGTAAGAACCTGTGTACGGGATCTGAAGATGGGGGAGAAGTAGGATGAAAAGTGTCATGGCTGCTAAAATTTAGGGTCAGGCATCTGAATGTCCCAGCTGGATTCTCCCAGCCTTTTGGTATTGGTTATGGTAATGCATTGCTTTAAGATGATACAATTAAGATACTTAATCATTTGCAAATTTAAGTTCCTTTCAATTGGCTTGGAAGCAGCAGAAATTGCATAGTTTGCTTCCTGGGAGATTGTAGCCCAAGACCAATAACTCACTTGTGTCTGTACAGCTGTTATATGCTATTCACTGGCAGGTGTGACTAATTCCACCACTGACACCACCTCTTGGATGAATGTGGGCTTCTGAGGCAACCCCTTCATAAATATCTGTGTGAGAGAGGACTGTGGGAAGGGTGCTGGGCTCCTCTTTGTTGTTACTGGTGGGGCTAAACCCACTTCAGAGACTTGGATTAATGTTGGCAGTATTTCTCGAGGGAACGTCTCTTCTCTGTGGGGCCTCTCCTGGCATATGCCCACAACTCCTGGGACTTTTTCTTTTTCCTCCCTTTTTCTGTATTGTCGTAGCTTTTTGGAATGGGTAGACATGTTTCTGAAGGCTCTGAAAGCACATTTATTTGAAAAGCAACAAAGTAGTGATGTTGAGAGGTCAAACCTGAAAACCTACGGCTGGATTTGGGCATGCTACCATGTCAGAAGAAAGCACTGGGTTTCCCAGACAAGGGAGAAGTGGCTGAAAAGCATGTAAAAAAAAAATCTAATATCTTACTGTTCAGTCCTTCAAGAGTTAAAAGTTGTAGTGGCTTTTACCATTTAATTGTGTTTAGCTTTGTTATAAAAGAAAGAGAACTTAGAAAAAAAAATCATATTTCATTAATGTGCCAGCTTGGATTATTTTCCCTTGTCAGTTTAGCAATCAACAGTAATAAAAACCCAGATATAAAATTTTCATACATTTACAGTGGTATAAAGACATTAAGCAAAAATCCTTTAAAACATTTTCCATTTTCATTTCACTTAGCAGGTGCTACATATCAAGCTATTATTTACCCAGCTAAAATGAGCTGGAAGGTGATCCAAGTTGGTGGAGTGCCTACAGACGAATCACACAGTTGTTTTCTCCTCCTGATTGTGCTCAGCTGAAGAGATTAATTTTAGCACAAATCAGATGGAGGTGATGCAAAAGTTACTCAGGATTACTTGGAAACTGGTAAGGTGAGCAGTGCTCAGCTTGTCAGTGGGAAATCACATTTCAGTGTCTTTCTGAGGGGGTAGCTCATGTATATGGAGGCAGTTTTGTTGAAGGCGTGGCCAATACTGCTCTCCAGGCTGACAGACTGAAGCGGCTTGGATAATAAAGTAAGCAGATAATCCACAGGAGACTTTTGTTTTGCTTTGGGATGTACACAGTATGTTAGCAATAGCTTATATTTATATGGCCATTTTCAGTTTAAAAAGTGCTGTGTTGTGCTCATGGCCGAATAGCTGGAACACGAATGAGGAAAGTTAGGTATTAGTCCCCAGTTTTGCCCTTAGTTAGAGATATGTGACATTAGGCAAGTCACTAAATCACTTTCTCGTTTCTCATCTATAAAATGGAAATAAATAATGGATTCTTCCTAAATAGTAAGAGATTGTGGGTTTGAGGTAATAGTTTTGAAAGTATCTTGAAAGGTTAAAAGCACTACACCGATCTGTTTACTTACTTAAATACCTTTATTGGTGACGTCCCTGTTATGAGCTTTGCTGGACCTGGGGACACAGTGGTGGACGAGAGAGAAACCAGAGGTTTCCCTTATTTACCTTATGAGAGTCCTATTCTTTTTTTTTCTTGGGGTGCTTTTAATATGAATATAATTTCTAGAATTTATATGAACTGGATATGTTGTTAACAGGTTTGAGCAGGGAGTATAGGAAGGAACTAGCATAAAATTATTTCATATATCTAAATAATGATGTGGGAATCATAACCTCGGTGTATTTATCTAAACTGTTTATGCTAACTGTATTTAACAGTGGGGTTTTAGTCCTAAGACTCCTAGATGAGCTTCAGAGGGCCCATGAGCAACCTGAGAACTGCTGAACTAATGTAGACTCTCTTGTTCCCAGAACAGCATGATAACAGAGATATTTAAAAGGTTTCTTTTGTCAAATTGCCAGTCCTGGTACTACTGACTTGCACAAAGTCTCATCTATAAAATGTGGGAGTCATATTAAATACTCTGAGAAGTCCCTTTTGGCCCTAAAATTCCATTATCATAATTTCATTTTTTCATTGTAGCAATGAAAGTATTTAATCCACTTTAGCCAGTCATTTATACAACCTCCCTCTAATCTGATAATGTTGAAATAATTTGAAAATGGTAGTGAGTCAAAGGCACGTTTCTTTGACATTTCAGCTAATCTAGAGGTGGCTGTATAGCCTGAAGCGAGAGAGTTTGGATAGCAGCATCTGTATAATTTGACCCCATTGTTTGGGCTGCTGCATGGGAAGTGTTCAGATCTGCCATCTTCAAGGATTGATTTGAGAACAGCTGGATGATCCTGTTATCTTTATAGTTTGGTGACTGATTTAGTGTCGTAGAGATACAGGTCAATAAGCACGTGTGTGGCTCATCAGCACATGCTATGGGAGGCTTTGGTTAAAGCAGTTGGATGTATAGAGGGAATTCGGTTAACACGTTTCTTTTAAAAAATTTCCAATGTTTTGCCACATCATGTGGAGGTATGATCAGGGTGTCCTACAGTCACCAATGTGTGGTGGATTTTCAGGAGGATGACAAATGGAGTGAACATTGGGTGTGTTCTTTCCAGTAGGCATTTTCTTTCATCCTTGTTGGGAAAAGCTGTGATTTTTGTTTGGACATCTCTACTTCTCTACCTTATACTCAACTCTAGGAGTTAAATCTGGATTATTTAAAGACCAATGTGAGGATCTTATTTCTCTTGCTTGTGACTGGTTTAGTCATGGGCTTGTAACACTGTTTGGGCCAGTGAGCACAAGGGAAAATCGGCTAAGAGGCTTCAGGGAAAGGTACCAGTGCTTTTAAGAAGAGATACAAGTAAGAGATGGTTCTGCTTTTCCATTAGATTCTGTCAAGTCTACAAGAGACTTTTGGGACTCTAGTTATCTGACCACTGTGAAGTCTGATAGCTGGCACACTGAGGGTGGGAGAGGTAAAATATGGCAAGACCTGGAGACTTGACTCTGCATCCGCAGCACTGAGTTTTGAGCCTCTTAATCCTCTCTGATCCAAATGATCTTTGTTGCTTTAGTCTTCAGATCTAGAATACCTTATTTTTAAACTTTCAACATTCCCACTGTTATTATTGTTATTAGTTTTTGAGATGGAGTCTTGTTCTGTCACCAGGCTGGGGTGCAGTGGTGCTATTGCGGCTCACTGCAACCTCTGCCTCCTGAGTTCAAGCAATTCCCCTGTCTCAGCCTCCCGAGTAGCTGGGACTACAGGTGTGTGCCACTACAGCCCGCTAATTTTTGTATTTTTAGTAGAGACAGAGTTTCACCATGTTGGCCAGGATGGGGTCGATCTCTTGACCATATGATCTACCTGCCTTGGCCTCCCAAAGTGCTGGGATTACAGGCGTGATTACACTGCACCCAGCCTGTTATTATTTTTTTAATAATCAATGCTTATATAGATTTAACAATATGGAATAAAAACTTATTCCCTGTCTTCTTTTTCAGTTTTTTTTCTCCCTTCCATTCAGTTATTACCATTTGCCAGATTGTATGTAACAAAGCGTAGGCTTTGTTTTATTCTTTCTGGCATCCCAAGCAGATAGGACAACGCCTAGTACATAGGAGTGAGTGATTAATAGATATTTGTTGAGTGACTATTTTACCTATTCAGTTTAATTGATTAATTGCTTTATCTATTTACTCTTCTAGTTTCAATTTCTTCTAAGTACACTATTAATTTTGTACACCTTTCAGTGTTGATAGGAATTTTAGAGCTTTATTTGAAAATATCTTTACTTTGGCCTTCTTGCTGAAGGCTAAGTATAGTTTAGCTGGGTATAGAATTCTAGCTGATAGATATTTTTCTCTGAACACTTTGAAGATACTATTCTGCTATGAACTGGATTGTGTCTTCCTAAAATTTATTCATTGAAGTCCTAGCTCCCAATATGGCTGAATTTGAGATCGGACCTTCAGGCAGATAATTAAGGTTAGATGAGGCCATAACGATAAAGCCCTGATTCAGTATACTAGTGTCTTTGTAAGAAGCAGAAGAGACACCAGAGATTTATCTCTTTCTATGTGAGCACAGAGGAAAGAAAGGCCATGTGAGGACACAGCAAGAGGGCAGCCATTTACAAGCCAAGACAAGAACCCTCATCAGAAACCAAATTTTCTGCAACCTTAATCGTGGACTTCTAGCATCCAGAACTATTAGTAAATGGACCTCTAGCCTCCAGAACTGTTTGTTGCTTAAGCCACCTAGGCTGTGGTATTTTATTATGGCAGCCCCAGCAGAATAATACAAATTTTGTTGTCTTCTGGAATATACTGTTACTTGTAAGAAGTCTATTCTACATCTTTCATTCCTTTGAGGATAATCTTTTCTATTTGTTTTAAAGATTTTTCTCCCTTTCAGGTTTTTTCATTATAATATTACATATCAATATGTGGATTTATTTTATTTAAAATCCTTAGGACTAAATGACCTTATTCAACCTAAGAATTCATGTATTTATTTATTTTTCCCCAGTTCTGGAAAATCCTCAGCTGTTCTCTTTTTGGTTATTGTCATGTTATATTTCTCTTTATTCTTTTCTGGAATTCCTATTAGAATGTGTGACGGATCTTATTCTGTCCTCCTGGCTATGTATCTTTATTTTATGTATTCTGTCTTTTTATCTCCCCATGTTGAGTTCTGGGTAATTTTTCTCAGTTTTAGCCTACAATTCATGAATTCTCTTTCCAGTTGTGTCTGGTATTCGGTTGAGCCCATCCATCATGTGTTAATTTTGAGGACTGTTTTTTAAGATGTTCTATTTATTCTTTTTTAAAAATGTTTTCTCCCTTGTGTCTTATTTTCTTATGGTTCCTATACCTTTTTAACTTGTTTCAGATTATAAAAAAATAATAACAGCCAATGCTACTTGATTAGCTGACTCTTTTCATAGTGATTTCTTTCCTTGTATGGTTTATAATTTTTATTTTTATTTTTTAACTGTGAGTTTATGTTTGTCAAGAGGTGTCTCACAGGTTTTGGGTCCTGGAAGGATCACTACTTTTTTTTTAAAGTTAGGGGTTTCATAGATCTAGTACCATTTTTATGTAGTTTTTCAGCGTGGAGTTGAAATACCATGACTTTATATGCAATAATAAAACAGGCTTGGAATTTTTGTTTCTTGTAGGAGGACTTTTTTTCTGCCCAGAGGCATGAGAAACAGCATGGCTTCTGGGCTAGTAGAGTTTCTTTTGCCCCTCTTTTTATATACTGGGTATCCCTTAGATATCCAGCTTTATGCAGAGCTCTTAGTTCCAGTTCCCCACCCTGTGTGAACTCAAAGCAGCATGTCCTATCCCTCTGAAGGCATTAAACACCCAGATCCTAGGGCTTATATCCGGGTCTGATATTACACAGGCTCCTGTGGTATAGCCTTTGATTTTAGTCTTTTTTTTTTCCCCCCGCTTACTTGGTGATTTCTCTCTCTCTCTCTCTTCCAATGCTCTTCTATGCATTAAGATTTTAGGGAAGAGCTATGTTTTATCCAGATTTCTTTAAGAAGGTTGTGATATGGGTTATATCAGGGTAGTCTGCTGTGTTGCTAGAGCTTAAATGAAGTCTGAAATCTCTCACTAAAGGCTTGAGTGATATCCTAATTGCCAAGCCCAGTGGAATGATCTCATTTCTCTAACCTTTCTGAAATTCTGGCCCCTACATTTGGGCCTCTTGGTCAGTCACTCATGTTTTAAAACTCCCCACTGCTTTGGCCTCACTTTCCTGGCTCTCTGAGTACCTTTCTTCTCACTCCTTTTCTGTCCTCTTCATAGACCCTTCTTCTTCCCCTCCCCTCAATGTTGGTGTTACCAAGAGTCCTTGGCTCTCTGTCAGTTTAACCCTAGTGCTCTGTAATCCTATCCACTTTGGGGCTTCAGTTATTAGTATGCACTGATGAGCCTCTACCTGAGACAAGGTTTCTTCCCCAACTTCCAGACTCAGGTGTTTAACTGTCTTGCTAGACATATTCTCTGAAGTCCCTTCAGGCACCTCATATTTAAAACCACTGTACAGCTAGTGCTCGACTTACGACCACGGTCGGGACCGTGGGCCGGTCATAACACGATTTGGTCGTAAGTTGAGTAGGCTATATGTACAGTTGAAATGGTGCATGCAGAGAGGGTAGTGTTGCCGGAAGCTGGTCCGCACTGTCGTACGCCCAGCTGGGCAACATTTGCGCTGCCAGACGCGGAGCAGTTGTGGCTAGCGATTGTGGTCATAAAGTCGAATGGTCTTAAGTTGCATAGGTGGTAAGTCGATCAATACCTGTATTAGTACATTCTCACACTGCTATAAAGAAACATCTGAGACTGGGTAATTTATAAAGAAAAGAGGTTTAATTGGCTCATTGTTCTGTAGGCTATAGAGGAAGCATGGCAGCTTCTGCTTCTGGGGAGACCTCATGAAACTTCCAATCATGGTGGAAGGCAAAGGAGGCACCAGCACTTCCCATGGCTGGGAGCAGGAGGAAGAGAGAGAAGGGGGAGGTGCCACACACTTTCAAATGTTGATATCTCATGAGAACTCACTATTGTGACCAAGGGAGGTAGTGCTAAACGTTAGAAACCACCCCTATGATCCAATGACTTCCCACCAAGCCCTGCCTATAGCATTGGAGATTATAATTTAACATGAGATTTTGGGTGGGGACAAATATCCAAGCCATATCATTCTTCCCCTGGCCCCTCCAAAATCTCATGTCCTTCTCACATTTTGAAATATGATCATGCCTTCCCCACAGTCCCCAAAAGTCTTATCTCATTCTAGCATTAACTCAAAAGTCCATAATCCAGAGTCTCATCTGCCTTCTGCTCATGAGCTTGTAAAATAAAAAACAAGTTATTTACTTCCAAGACACAATGGGGGTATAGGCATTGGGTAAAAGGGAGAAATCTGCCAAAAGAAAGAAATCTGACAAAGGAAAGAGGCTACAGGCCCTATTCCAAAAGGGAGAAATCTGCCAAAAGAAAGAGACTACATGCCCCAGGGCGAGTTTGAAACCCAGCAGGGCAGTCATTAAATCTTTTTTTTTTGAGACGGAGTTTCACTCTTGTTACCCAGGCTGGAGTGCAATGGCACGATCTCGGCTCACTGCAACCTCCGCCTCCTGGGTTCAGGCAATTCTCCTGCCTCAGCCTCCTGAGTAGATGGGATTACAGGCAAGCGCCACCATGCCCGGCTGATTTTTTGTATTTTTTAGTAGAGACGGGGTTTCACCATGTTGACCAGGATGGTCTCGATCTCTTGGCCTCGTGATCCACCCGCCTTGGCCTCCCAAAGTGCTGGGATTACAGGCTTGAGCCACCGCGCCTGGCAGTCATTAAATCTTAAAGCTCCAAGATAATATCCATTGACTCCATGTCTCACATCCAGGACACACTGATGTGAGGGCTTGACTTCCAAGGCCTTAGGCAGTTCTGCCCCTGTGGCTTTGCAAGGCTCAGCCCCCACAGCTGCTGGGGCTGGCATTGAGTATCTGTGGCTTTTTCAGGGGCAGGGAGCAAGCTATTGCTGGATCTACTGTTCTGGGGTCTGGAGAATGGAGGCCCTCTTCTCTCAGCTCCAGTAGGCAGTGCCCCAGTGGGGACTCTGTGTGGGGGCCCCAACCCCACCTATCCCTTTTGCACTGCCCTAGTAGAGGTTTTTCATGAGAGCTCTGTCCCTGCAGCAGGCTTCTGCCTGGACATCCAGACTTTTCCACATATCCTCTGAAATCTAGGTGGAGGCTTTCAAGCCCCAACTCTTGTGTTCTATGCACCTACAGGTGGTTGAAACCGCCAAGGCTTATGGCTTGTAGCCTCTGAAGCAGTGGCCTAAGCTGTACCTGGGCCTCTTTTAGCCATGACTGGAGCTGGAGTGGCTGGGATATAGGAAGCAGTGTCCTGAGGCTGTGCAGGTGGCAGGGGACCCTGTGCATGAGCCCTGTGCATAGTCAGAACTACTCTGACCTCCTATGCCTACAGGCCTGTGATGCTACAAAGGCCTCTGAAATGCTTTCAAGGCCTTTTCCCCATTGTTTGGCTATTAGCAATTACCTTCCTTTTAGTTATGTAAATTTCTCTTTTTTTTTTTTTTTTTTTTTTTGAGACGGAGTTTCGCTCTTTGTTACCCAGGCTGGAGTGCAATGGCGAGATCTCGGCTCACCGCAACCTCCGCCTCCTGGGTTCAGGCAATTCTCCTGCCTCAGCCTCCTGAGTAGCTGGGATTACAGGCACGCACCACCATGCCCAGCTAATGTTTTGTATTTTTGGTAGAGATGGGGTTTCACCATGTTGACCAGGATGGTCTCGGTCTCTTGACCTTGTGATCCACCCTCCTCGGCCTCCCAAAGTGCTGGGATTACAGGCGTGAGCCACCGCGCCTGGCCTAGTTATGTAAATTTCTGCAGCCTGCTTGAATTCCTCCCCTGAAAATGGGTTTGTCTTTTCTACCACATGGTTGGGCTGCAAATTTTCTGAACTTTGGTGCTCTGCATTCCCTTTAAATATAAGTTCTGGTTTTATATCATTCCTTTGCTCATGCATATGAGCATAGGTTATTGGAAGCAGCCAGGCCATACTGAACACTTTGCTGCTTAGAAATTTCTTCCATCAGATACCCTAAATCATCACTCTCAAGTTCAAAGTTACACAGATATTAGGGCAGGCTCTTTGTACTCAGGCTCTTTGCTAAAGCACAGCAAAAGTGACTGCTCCAGTTTTCAATAAGTTCATTTCCACCTGGGAACTTTTCAGTCTGGACTTCATTATCCATATAACTATCAGCATTTAGGTCACAACAATTTAACACATCTCTAGGAAGTTCCAAATTTTCTCTTATCTTTCTGTCTTTTTCTGATACCTCCATATTCTCCTAACCTCTGCCTGTTACCCAGTTTCACAGTTGCTTCTATATTTTCAGGTATCTTTATAGCAATGCCCCACTGCTTGCTACACATTTTCTGTGTTAGTCTGTTCTCTCACTGCTATAAATACCTGAGACTGGGTAATTTATAAGAAAAGAGGTTTAATTTGCTGACAGTGCTGGAGGCTGTACAGGAAGCACAGCAGCTTCTGCTTCTGGGGAGGCCTCAGGAAGCTTCCAATCATAGTGGAAGGCAAAGGAGAAGCCAGCACTTCACATGGGTGGGAGGAGAAGGAGGAGAGAGAGAGAAGGGGTAGCTTCTCATAGATCTCATAAATGATCAGATCTCATAGGAACGCACTCACTGTTATGACCAAGGAAGATTGTGCTAAACCATTAAAAACCATCCCCATGATCCAATCATGTCCCACCAGGCCTCACCTCCAGTATTGAGGATTACAATTCAACATGAGATTTAGAGGTAACAAATATCCAAACCGTATCAACCTCTAATGATGACCTCACTGCCTTTCCTTCTGCCCACCATCAGCCTTCTCCTCCTCTTGTATTTTTTCAATTGCTGTCACCTGTCAGTTCCCATCAACCTCGCTTTCTCCTTCCCCAGTTCACTCCAGACAAAATCAGTCATTAAGTCCTGATTTTACCACCTAAACATTTATTGAATCAGTCTGCTCTTCAACCCCATTTGAGGTGTTCTGGTTCAGACTGTCTTCCTGTTTTAGCATGCCTGTGGCTGACATCTCCCTGCCTCTTTTGGCCTCAGTTCTATGTCCCACACAGTTCTTTGATGAGAGACTTAATGTGGTCATTCCCCTGCCCAGCCCCCATATGGACTACCCTTCTTTCTGGGATAGAGTTTCAAGTGTTTTACATGGTTCACAAAGACCTGTGTGATTGTTCTTTGCCTACTCTTCCCTGCCCTCATTCAGACTTTACTCTCAGGCAATGTGGGCTGCCTGTTGTTTCCCACAGCCAGACCCTCTACTCTGTCCCCTGCCCCACATAGGCCTTTTATTGCTTCTGTGCCTTTACTCATGATGTTCCTGAGGCTAGGAGCTGCCTACATCTTCACTTGACTAGCTTCTACTCATTCCTCTTGGCATATTGTATGAGTAACCTCCACTAGGAATCATCTTCTTATTCTACCTCCCCCTGCAAAGAACTGGCTCACATGTTCCTCTCCTGTGTTTCTGCTACTCTCCTTGTATGTGTCTATCATTCTAAGTCTTTTTTTGTGTCTTTTTTTCTATACAATACCATGACTACCTTCAGGAAAGGAATTATGCTTTACTCAATTTTGTATTTTGAGGACATAGCCTGGTGCATGGTGGGTGCTCAGTGAATGTTTAGGTGTGGATGGGTAGATGAGTGAGTGAATAAATGCAGAAATTGTTCAGAGAATAAGAGTTTTGTGAGGCTAGTGAGGTCTGGGGTGGCCTCTTGGAGAAGGCAGTGTGTGGTCTAGGCTGTGAAGGATTTGGCATGGGGCTGGTGAAAGGTATATGAGACAGAAAAACTAAACTGTGGGTAATTTTTTGTCTCCTTTTGGGTGCTTTGCAAGTCACTGACTGTAGCAGCAGGCAACTAATGGCCAACAGCATTCTGACAGTGCCTGCTGACAGGCGATAATGAGATTAGTGCCTTTTGATTCCATTATTAACAACTAGCCAAAGAATCATTTGGACATGTCAGGAGCTAATGATAGGAATTAAGGGTCCCTCTAACTTTGGGGCAGTAGTTCAGGTACCTGATGCTTTGAAGACTAATTGCAGACATTTTTTCATAAATATTTTAAAATAAATGTTTTGTTGACATAGAGCATACATACAAAAAAGTACACAAATCCAAAGTGTCCAGCCCGATTAATTATCACAAAGTGAACACAGCAGTGTCATCAGCATTCAGGATAGAATATAGAATATTCTTGGCACCCAGAACCAGAAACTTCCCTCCCCATCCTCTTGCTGGTCCCAGTTACCACGTGTACCCTTTCTCTCAACAAGGGTAGCTGCCCACTGTCCTGTCTTCTAGCAGCAGAAGTTATTTTACCCCTGTTAAATCTTTGTGTAAATGGAGTCATATAGCATATTTCTCAAAATATCCTTGCTTCATTTGTTCAACACAATTATCTGTTGGATTTATTCATGTTAATGTAGCAATGGTTTGGGCATTCTCATTGCTATGCAGTGTCCCATTGTTTAGATATGCAGAATTTAAAAAAGCTAATCTGTTGCGTTGTTTCCAGTTTTTGGTTATTTTGAATAGTCCTGCTATGAACGTTTTTGCCTGTCTTTTGGTGAATGTGGCCATGCCCACTGGGTGCACACTGACGAGTGGAATTACTGGGTCCTGGAGTATGTGCATGGTCAGTGTTAGTAGATACCACCCGACAGTTTTCCAAACTGTTCTGTCAATTTGTGTTTCTACCAACAGAAATGAAACTTCGAATTGTGTCACACACTTGCCAATATTTATTTATTTATAAATTCTATTTTATTGTGGTAAGAACATTTAACATGACATCTACCCTATTAAATTTTTAGGTGTGCAATACATTATTGTTGACTACAGTATATGTACAATGTTGTACAACAGATCTCTAGAGCTTCTTAACTGAAACTTTTTGCCATTGATTAATAACTCATTTCCTTCTCCCCTCGTCCCCTGGAAACCACCATTCTACTCTTTGATTCTATGAACCTGACGTTAGATACTTCATATAAGTGGAATCATGCAGTTTTTTTTTTCTGTGATTGACTTATTTCTCTTAGCATAATATCCTCAAGGTTCATTCATGTTGTTGCATATTGCAAAATTTCCTCCCTTTTTTTAAAAGGCCGAGTAGTAGTCTACTATACGTATATACCGTGTTTTCTTTATCCATCTGTTGATAGACATTTAGGCGGTTTCCACGGCTTGGCTATTGTGAATGCTGCTGCAATGAACTTAGGAGTGCTAATGTATCCCTTCTAGATCCTGATTTCAGTTCTTAATATTTTAGATAAAATACCCAGAAATTGGATTGCTGGATCCTATGGTAGTTTTTTTTTCATTTTTTGAGGAACTTCTATACTGTTTTCCATGGAAGCTGTACAGTTTTGCATGCCCACTAACACTGTGCAAAGGTTCCATTTCTTCACATCTTTACCATCATTTGTCTTTTTTTTTTTTTAATTTGAGACAGGATCTCACTCTGTCACTGAGGCTGGAGTGCAGTGGTATGATCAAAGCTACTGCAGCCTCTGCTTCCTGGTCTCAAAGGAGTCTCCACCTCAGCCTCTCAAGTAGCTGGGACCACAGATACGCGCCACTGTGCCTGTCTAATTTTTGTATGTTTTGTAGAGACAGGCCTTCACCGTGTTGCCCTGAGCTCAAGCAATCCACCTGCCTTGGGCTCTGAAAGTGCTGGGATTATAGGCATCAGACTTTATATCTGGCCTATCTTTTGTTTTTTTTTTTATAATAGTCATCCTGACAGGTATGAGGTGATAACTCATGGTTTTGATTTGCATTTCCCTGATCATTAGTAACACTGAGCATTGTTTTCATTGGTAATTTGTATGTTGTCTTTGGAGAAATGCCTATTCAAGTCCTTAGTCCATTTTGTAATTGGGTTATTAGTTTTGGTTTTTTTTTTAACGATTCAGTTGAGGAGTCGCTTATATATTTTGGAGGTTAACCCTTTATCAGGTATATGGTTTGTAAATATTTTCTCCCATTCTGTAAGTTGCCTTTTTACTCTGCTGATTGATTTCTTTGCTGTGAGGAAGTGTGTTAGTTTGATGTAGTCCCACTTGTTTATTTTTGTTTTTGTTGCCTGTGCTTTTGGTGTCATTTCCATGACATCACTGCTGAGACCAACGTTAAGTTTTTCCCCTGAGTTTTCTTCTAGGAGTTTTACAGTCTCAGCTTTTACATTTCAATCTATTTTGAGTTGATTTTTGTGGGTGGTGTGAGATAATCCAATATTTATATTTCACCTATAATATTTCATTCATCAGTATAGAAGTTGGTATGCATTTAGGCTAAACAGAAATTTACATTCATGATAGCTTTTGGTAGTGGTTTGCTAAGGATATTCACAATGTATTATAATATCCAGGCTTGCACTTTTTTCTGTTTAAGGGAACCCACTCAGTATTCTAGAGGCTCCTTAAGAGAAATAATATGCTGAGAAAAATGCATTATTACCTTTTAATTGAAGTCTTTAAATGCATGTATTTAACAACACTTTGCTAACCCATATTTTATATACATGTAATCCAGAAAACTGTATTTTAAAAGGCTGTGTGTTATAAAATGGATAGATTAAATGGGATATCTTTATTCTCTAATGGGATACTGTGGTTTTCTGTCCATGGTTCTATGAGGGTTGCTGCAGCTTTGGCAGTTGACTTGGTACTGGGCAAATCTTTAGATAACTTGAACCTGGGATGAATCTAGAATCAGCAACTTTGAATGACAGAATTGGGATCCAAAGATATTGTGACAGGCTGGAAAGATGGGTGGCGCCAATACAACGTGATAGAGTGCTGATCCCTGTGGATGGGCACCCTTTAGTGGAGTGTCCATTTATCCCTGATCCAGTCAGCTAAGGTTGGGAGCATGACTAACTGGTTCCAGTGTGTCCTTTCAGGCTCACTCCTTCATTGGCACAGTGGGCAGAGCTGGAAACCTAAGAAGAGGCAGTGGGTGATGGCTATTTCTTGTACAACCCCTAAAATCCTGTCTCCAAGGCCTCTTTTTGCACAGCTGAATGCTGGATAAAGATAAACAATAAAGGATTTTTGCTTATATTTTCTTGGTGAAACTGGACACTGTTTCCCTTTGGTCTGGTTCTTTGGTTCACTGATAATCTCAAGGGGGCACCATGTTACTGGTCTGTCCACCTGCTGTGAACTCAGCAAGATCTGAGAGAAGGAAGGTTGAATGAGGTTATAAGTGAGTTGTGGGATATCAGAGGTGTGAAGTGAGAGAGGCTTGTTACAATACAGAACAGAGTGCTGGAGCTGGGAGGAAAGAGGTGAGCGAGATGTGGCAGGAAGGACTGGAGCAAAGGCAAAAAACAAGAGGACTTGGGAAATATGCCACCATGACCTGCAAGAAGTGAAGGAATAGCCAAGAAAGGAAATGGGCCAATGGGGGGCTTGTAGTCCTTTTGTCAAAAGCATGCTGGTTGTATATGTTGAGTTACGTAATTTTCCTATCAGTCTAAGGCCAAAGTGCATAGAAACTTCCTCACCCCTGCTGTATTCCTGCCCGGTCCATGTGAGTTCCTTCCCACTCACAGCCTTCTCTCCCCTATTTTGGGCATGCAGTTCTGACTCAACCGTGCTTTTTTGACTTTTAAAATATCCTAATACTCTGTGAGTGGAGGTTTATTTATTTTTTTTTGTCAGTTTCATTTTTTTGAATAGGTAATACTCCCATATGATTTGAAAATTAAAGATAAGATGAAAGATTATGAAAAGTTTTCCTCCCATTCTGTTCCGTATCTTCCCTGTTCCCATGACAATGCCTAAAGGTAACTATTACTGATTTCTTTTGTATTTTTTCAGTTTCTAAAATTTTATATGTATAAGCAAGCAAAATTAAATATAGGTGATTTCTTTCTCATTTGTAAAAAAGTTACCATTTTTGAAACCATTTTTTTCCTTGCTTTTTTGGATAACAAAAAATACCTTCCCATTCTGTACATAGCTTTCTCATTAAAATTTTATAGGTATATAGTGTTACATTGTATATATTCATCATAATTTGTTTATTCAATCCCTATTGATGGACATTTTGCTTGTGTTCTTCCATTCACTATTAGAGCTGTAGTGAGTTACCTTAAACTGTCATTTTTGAATGTTAGCAAGTATGTCTGTAGGATAAATTCCCAGAAGTTGACTTACTGGGTCAAAGGGAATATGCATTTGTAATTTTGATAGACATTGCCAAATTGTACTTCTCAGGAGCTGAACTAATTTGTACTCTCACCAGCAATATTAGGGCATGCTTGTTTTTCCACTGCATCACCAACAGAGCATGTTATTAAACTTTTGGATTTAGGCCAATATGGTAGGTTAAAAAAAATGGTTTCTTAGTGTTTAATTTGCATGTCTCTTATTATGAATGAGACTAAGTATTCTATTATATATTTAACAGGTGTTTGTATTTCCTTTTCTGTGAACTACATGATCATATTCTTTGTCCATTTTTCTGCTAGGTTTTTGTCTTTTTAAAATTGTTTTTGTCTGGGCATGGTGGCTCAGGCCTGTAATCCCAGCACTTTTGGAGGCTGAGGCGGGCAGATCACTTAAGCTCAGGAGTTCAAGACTGTCCTGGGAAACATGGTAAAACTCCCATCTCTACAAAAAAAACCCCAAAATTAGCTGGAAGTGGTAGTATGAGCCTGTAGTCCCAGCTACTCAGGAGGCTGAGGTGGGAGGATTTCTTGAGCTGGAGAGACAGAGGTTGCAGTGAGCTGAGATTATACCACTGTACTCTAGCCTGGGCAACAGAGCGAGACCCTGTATCTCTCTCTCTCTCTCTCTCTCTCTCTCTGTCTCACACACACACACACACACACACACACACACACAGTTTTTGGAACTCTGTGTATATATGTGTATTTTTTTGGTGTGTGTCTAATTTTGTTTGTGCTTGTGTGCACTCTACGGGTATTTAACTGGTGCTTTTTATGTGATTGAACTGTAAACTTGTTTTTCACTTTTTTGGGTTGTCTTCTGGTTTGTTTTTGGTGGCTTTTTATTTGTTTGCTTTATTTTCTGTTTTGCCATGCAAAAATTTTGCTTTATCCGAACAAGATTTTTTTTTTTTTAAAGATAGGGGCTCACTGTGTTGCCCAGGCTGGTGTGCAGTGGTGCCATCAGGGCTCACTGCAGCCTTGACCTCCTGGGCTCAGGTAATCCTTCTGCCTCAGCCTCCAAAGTAGCTGGGGCCACTGGCATGTGCTACCATGCCTGGCTAATTTTTTATTTTTTGTATAGGTAGGGGGTCTGACTGTGTTGCCAAGGCTGGTCTCAAACTCCTGGGTTCAAGTAGTTTTCTGGCCTCAGCCTCCCAAAGTTCTGGGATTATAGGCATGAGCCACCACACTTAGCTGGAAGCTGATTTTTATGCAATTGAATTCATTATCTTTTATCTTACGGCTTTTAGATTTTTCATTATGGTAGATGGAATTTCTGGTTTTCTTCTAGTACTTTTATGGTTTCCTTTAAAAAAATTTTTGTTATTTGGAATTTAATTTGGTATAGGACATTGTCTGACTCAACTGTGAAAGCAGTTGGGAAATCAGGTAGAGAAATGCACAAAAGTAAATCATAGTGAGGGATGTGGAAGAGGAATGAAGAGAGAATTAAAATGCTGGTAGGAGAGGTGAGACTTGATAACAAATGCCTCGGAAGTTGGTAGCTATTATAATATCTGGCATTTAATAATGCCTTCAATACTTTTTAAGACTTAAGATGTATTTAACTCTCACAATAAAATAGTCTTTTTTTGTTCTTTTTAAGATGGAGTCTTGCTGTCAGGCTGGAGTGCAGTGGTGCAATCTCGGCTCACTGTTGCAAACTCCACCTCTTGGGTTCAAATGATTCTCCTGCGTCAGCCTCCTGAGTAGTTGGGATTATAGCTGCCTGCCACCATGCCTGGCTAATTTTTGTATTTTTAGTAGAGACGGAGTTTCATCATGTTGGCCAGGCTGATCCCAAACTCCTGACCTTGTGATCTGCCCACCTCAGCCTCCCACAGTGCTGGGATTACAAGTGTGAGCCACCGTGCCTGGCCAACAGTCATTTCTTTCTATAGTTTTGTATTTTGTTTCTTAAAACACAATCTGGGGCTGGGCATGGTAGCTCATGCCTGAAATCCGAGGATCACTTGAGGCCAGGAGTTTGAGACCAGCCTGGGCAACATAGCGAGACATCGTCTCAATGAAAACCAAAAAACCAAAAAACCAGAAAACAAAATGAAGACCGACCCCTCCCCCCCACAATCTGATGCAAATATGGCTCAACATGTTAAGATTTGACAAAGTTGGGTGGGTACAGGGATATGGTAGACATACTATTTTCTATTCTTATTTCTTTCAGTAATTACACAATAGAAACAGCAGTTGAAAACAGATGGGGCAAGCCTTTGTATCCTCACGGTTGTACAAATATACTTCAAGTGACTGATGTGCCCAGTTAAATATGATGGCAGAGGTGTGTCTTAAGTCCAGGCTCTCTAACTCCTTATTGAGGTCTTTTTATTTTAGGTCATGATCAGTTTTCGTCTTTGTACTTTAAACAAAGCCAAAGTTTCTATGGCTCACCCTCAGTATAAAAGCAGTAACTTCTTTCTGCATGTTCTTGGAGTTGTGAGAATAAAGAAGTTTCTTTGCAGTCCTCCTCGTAATCAGGAATCCTCATTTGCACTCAGAAATCATTGGTCGAGTCTGACAGAGATCTCTGATTTGTTTTTATAAGGATATTTTCTCTGAAACTGTGGCATAATTTTTAAGTAACTTATCAAATATTTATAGTGCTTGGCACATTTCTAGGTGCTGGGGAGATTGCTCTGAGTACAACGGAATCTTTGCTTTGGTGGAGTTTACCTTCGGGTGGAGGAGACAGGTGATAAACATATCAGTCAATTCATAAATGAGATAATCTCAGGTGAGATTTACTCTTCTCTGTAAAAAGTCAAAAGAAGCGCAGAGTCAGGAGATGATGGAGGTGGCAGGGAGGAGCAGAAGGCATGTTTAGGTTGTGTGGCCAGTAAGGGCCCTTCCCTGAGGCAAGTGGCCAGTGGCGTGAACAGTGACCCAAGCAGAGGGAGAAAAAGCAACCCAGGCAAAGGGGACAGCATGACTTGAGGCCCTGATGTGGTAAAGAAGAAATGAGCCGAGGTGAAAGCAGGGAGGAGGAGCGGTGAAAGCCGGGACCTGACCAGCCCTGGCAGGAATGTGGCACAGAGCTGCCCTGCCCCTGCCCGTCCCCAGCATTGCTAAGGTTGAATGACAGTCACTGGAGTTGGGTTCCACCCTACACATGTGGTGCTTTTGTGGTTTTTTTTTCTTCTTCTCATTTTAGGGTAGCGATAGGAGTCAAAGCTCATCTGCTGTCCGAAGTTGTAATAAAGTCTTCACAGCCTCATTTCCTGTTCTGAGAGGACGTGTAAAGTACACACTTTCCTCCTCCACCACGGAGATCTGGGACCGCAGGGCTCTCCAAGGCAGCGGGACGGTGGGGCGGGGGTGAGGGGAGAGGGTCGCCTCCTTTGATATTAATTCATCCGTAATGGGTGTGAACAGAAGAAACCATCAGGCAGCACAGGGCAGCTCTGCCGTCGTCGGGCATAATGGGTTTCCTTGCGAAGCCGGGTCTGTCGCGGCAGCCCCCCAGGCCTCAACTCAGCTCACCTGTTCCCCAGGCTCAGTAAAATGGCTGTCAATCTATTTTAAGCGAGGAAAATTGAGGATAGTTTTTCAGCGCGATTGCTGGCTTAGTTATGTCAAGCGATTCCTTCGAAGAGTAATAATAGGTGCTGTCTTCGGAAATAGTTTAGTCACAGATGCCTAGTTCTTAAAAGTCGACTTGCTTCCCTCTTGTCCTTTTCTTCAGTCTTATCTCCTATGCCTGGAGTCGAGTTTCTTCCAGAGATTTCCTCTCCTGGAGACTAGCAGGCTGCATTTCATTTCTGGTTTCCTTCCATAATCATCTCCACCCCCTTCTCCTCTCTGCTGAACGCCCATGCCAAAGGTTCTGTCAAGCAGGCCAGTTGAGCACTTTGAAACACGTTGTCAAAAAACGGAATGATGTCATGCGGAAAAGAGTCAACCTGGGGGCAGCGATGTTAATAAGTCAGCTCATTCCCTCCCCCACCCCAACGCTGGATAATTTATTTTTTAACCAGTTTTTACCAGCCAAATGTTAACACATATGCCTGATTGTTAACCTCCTCTGGGCACCAAACCTGTTTTTTCTTGAGTGCAATAAGTGATTATCCAACTCATGCTGCTCCGAAAAAGAGGTTTTGTTTTAATAAGCAGTTTGCAGTTTGGCACACAATGCTGAGGAAAGCAACATTATCTCCAGCAGTAAACTCTGCAGTCATTGCAAAGCTTGACAAGAAAATGATTGAGTCTGTTTGTTATACCTTTGTGGGGCTGCCACTGCTGCTGCTGATGGAAATGTTGCTGTTTATTCAGCAATGCAATAACACTTTCTGTAATTTATGGATGCACATTCCCCAGATTACTAAAGGTAATATTGTTGACTAAAGGAAAGTATACGAATGGATAGTTTCAGTTGTTGCTGTCCTTATAAAAGTGATTGACTGTTCACTTTGCACAGGAAAGAATTTGCACAGGCTTCATCCCCCTTAACAATTACAGATTTTCCTTCCTCTGACAGTTACAAATAACATGGCTTGTCCTAAGTGGTAAAAATTTACTGATTCCATGGAAGTTCACGTCAGGGGCTATGTGGATCCTGTCGCCCTTATTTCCTGGCCAGCTCTCCCGCCTCGCCCCTGGGGGGCGCCAGACAAGCCACTCCTGAACTCTTGCTGGCCTTCAGCCTGAGGGCGGGGTGCCTGGCCAAGTGGCTTCCAGCCCCAGACCCTTGGCTTTTCCTGTAAGAGGAATTGCGGCTTCCACGGGATGATCCTCAACCTTGCCTGGTGCCCCTCGGTGTGTGCTTGACATCTGATCTCAAGTGGTAGAAAAACACCTTTTGACCAGTTGTTCTGTGAGAAAGATTGGGTGAAGTTGGTTCTTTTGTCCCAGAAAATGTGGACAGAGATCCCTGGGCAGTGGAAACCCAGCCACTCTTCTCAAAATGTTGATCAGAAGACTGAAAATGTAGCATCCGGGTGCCCCTGTTGATGGGCTAAGGAAGAGCACACTGAGGGAGCTCAGGGGGGCCACCCTGAAGCAGAGCGCCCAGCTCTAGGGGTTGGAGAACTGCTCAGAGGCCTAGCATTTGCTCAGTGAACAGTAGTTGGTACTTTCTCCTAGACCATCAGGGAATACCACCTTGGGTTTGAAGCCTGTCAGCCTCTGTGGGCTGATGGTCAACAGGTGGACAACAGTCTGAGGTCCCAGGTTTAGCCCTTATTGAAATGGAGAAACAAGCTGCGTGGTGAGGGGGACTTTCAGGAAGAAAAAGAACTTCACATGTATATTTCAAAGTGCTGCCTTTACTTACTTCTTGGGAAACAAGTAGTTACACAAATATAAATACAAAATACACGTAAGGCATCGTATGTTTTGCAGTTGAAAGTGTCCTATGTATTTTCTTCTGAGCAAACTCTCAGTGGGCCAGTGTAGCTGTAACCAACCAGCACTGTACTTAATATGCCTTTGTCAGCCCTGAAGTTCTCCATTGAATGATTTGTTATTTAATTGGTCATAGTAGGGGGGATCCTAGCATATGCGAGACAGTGTTTGTTAAATTTCAGTGATTGATGTCAGGAAGACAATAGTTAACAAAAATATTATTCATGATTTTGTTAGGCCAAACACATGCTGTTGAATAGAGAAGGGTTAACATAGGAACGATCTAATGTACTCGCTCTGGGTGGATGTTGGCTTGAAGATGAACTTTAGGTGAGACTCCCTGTTTTTTCCTATCCATGCCTTGTCTGTTCTCAGATTTTCACCTTACATTGATGAAAGATGAAAAAGAAGGCTGATTTAGTTTATGTAAATTATTTTTCTTTTATAAATTTTATAGGTAGTTGTTTGTTTCTTCCTCTATCTCATTCTGTAAAGGTTCACTATGTAGTTGTTTTGGTTTATGTTTTATCAGTTTTGTTATGTGAAAATTTTGTTTGATTTTGACTTCTTAGCATGAAATACAAGTCTTTTGAAATGCAAACATGCTTGTGAAATTCCAACCCGATTTTATTTACTAATGGCCCGTAATCAAAGCACTTGCTTTATGGTCATCCAAATAATTACAAAATGATGGATTTGCGGAATGTGGTTCCCTGTTGAAACTGAAGTCAGTCAGTTCATGTCAGTCTTGACATTAACTGAATTGAGAAGGATAGTAACAAGAATGTTATCAGGTTGGTCTCGGCTCAGGTAATTTGGATAATCCTAATCTCACTTAAATTTTAGAGTTCAGTTGGGTTTATGGACATCCTATTCTTTTTTCTAAATCTCAAATTAGCTATCTAATACTGACAGCTACGTTTTAGGCCAGAGGCTTCTCTCTCTTTATGTATACATATTTATGTGTATTTATATATTAGTATGTATATCATGTGTATGTATTGATTTATCCCCTTATAATCCACATATTAATAGTATTTCTGAATGATAAGTGATGTTATTACTCAGAGATTAAGACAGTGCAAATTATATGCTTTTACATTAATATCTATTTTTCTAACACACACTAGATAGTTTCCTTAGTCATAATGAAGAAGCAAGTTGAAAAGATTAGAGAAAGAAATTTATAAAAGATAGCGTAGGAAAGACATTCAGTCCAGCTACATTGATCTCTAATTTGTACATCTTTACCACATAGGTTACCACATTTTCAGAGATGATTCTCTTCATTTTTTTCTTTTTACTACACTGGAAGCTTGTATTCCATGGGAGAAAAGTAATTATATCTGGAATCTTAGAGAGTACTAATAATACTAATAATGTGATGATATTTTGAGGATCTGCTTTTTTTCTCTGTAGCACTCATCACTTTTAGTGTTTTATGTTTGCATGTGTATATGTATGTATGTATCTGTGTGTATATCTATGTGAATGAATAAATGAACAGATACTGTTTACTGTGAACTTTTTACACACATTTCATCCACATACTCTCTGAGGTAGACGTGATTATGATCCCACATTACAGATGGTGAAGCTGAAGCAGAGAGTATAAGTCTTACTTGCCCAAAGTCACATAGCTCCTAAGTAAAAAAGCCAGGATTTAAAATGAAAATGTCCAGCCCTGGTATCTGCACTCTCCACCCTTACATCTGCTCCTGCTGAGGAGTGAAGGTGACTGTGACAGGCTTTTTTATTGGCACCATTGTTGCTTCTGAGTTTGCCCAGTTAGTTGGAGGGCCAGCCACTTTGTCCTCATCTTTGATCCATGTCTTCTTCCTAGGAGTCTCCTCAGCAGAACCTCCATTCAACATGCTCTTACAACAAACCCTCAAAGGTAAAACACCAAGTTCATTTCTCCATCTGTGAGTCTACTGAGAATTTTTTTTCTTTCTTTTTAAAAAATGACGTTAAGTGTACATGTTTATGGGGTACACATGATATTTCAACACATATGGATAGTGGTCATCGGCTCAGGGTAATTAGCTTATTGGTCATCTTGAACATTGATCATTCCTTTGTGTTGGGAGCATGCAACGTCCTCCTTCTAGCTATTTGAAACTGTATTATTGCTAACCGTAGTCATCCTGCAGCACTGTAGAACACTAGAACTTACTCTTCTATCTAGCTGGGATTCTATATCCTTTAACAAATCGGAGCGACTTTACATGAGCAAATGTGATACTTGAGAAATTGTGCCAGTCACCTTTCAGCTGCACATTCCTCCACAGTAAGTGGAATTGGTGGGGCTTGAATAGTAGAGATAAAGAGATTTTCTTTTCTTTTTCTTTCTTTTCTTTTTTTTTTTTTTTTTATAAACTGCTCTTTCCTGTTTAAGTGCTCATGTACTTAGTTTCTTTCTCTTTCTCCTCCCCCTCTCCCTTTTCCCTTGCTTTCTCTCTTTGAGTCTCGTGTTCCTTATTTGGCTAGAAGTTTTTTTTTTTTTTTTTTTTTTTTTCAGTGCTCTACTTAATTACAAAACCACACCTAAAAATCATGTCCACATTCTCAGCTCCAGTTTTTCTTTTGTAATAAAGGTGCAGTGAGGATATGATGTGGTCTGCTGTTGATGTGAATGAAATGAGTATCTGATGAACGAATACCTTGATGCAATGTGATCATTTTTAGTAAGAAAAGTGGCTTGGGAGGTGGGACTATGGACACATGATGGGCTTTTGTTTTGGAGAAAGCTTGGGGGCAGTTAAAACAATGGCCAGTGGCCTTGGACCCCTGCCCCTTCCACCTAGTCCCCTACCAGTCAAAACAGCTTTGTCAGCTGGACTGGCCACAGGTGAGCCAGGAGGAGACTGGGAGGCACAGCCCCTGCAATCTGGGATATTGTTTAAATACCGTAAAAAGCCTCCCTCATTTACTCCTTCTGAGCACCGGAGAGAAAAACGGTGTGGTAATCCTGGCGTAGCAGGTGGTGCGACTTTCATATCAGTTTAAAATGAAATTGTGTGGATGTTTTCTCCCCCCTCACTCCCGTTCACTCTTTTTAATCTTTAAATAAGACGATTGGTAGCCTGTTGGCAAGAAAATGGGCCCTGAATTTTTATTCAAAGTTATACAAGGATGATAGTTGGAATTTTTGGCAGGAGGCACGCCATTGCTTTTCAGAAAGTGCTGTCAAGGGAAGCTTTTTCTGAATTACCTGCTGGGCCTGGGCGCTTTTATGTTGTTGTTGTGACAGGTAGATTTATAAGGCTTGAAATTTGTACAAATCAGTTGTCATTCAGTGCGAGCTGTCAATGTGTCAAGCTGTCAGCCTGCTGCGAGGGGACGCCTGAGGGGGAGTACAAGGGGGCAACCATGGAGAAAGGAAATGAGTTCAAACAGACCTGAAATGGAGCTCAGTTCTCAGGGTTTGCTGCCCCCGTAGAGCCGGCATTGATTTTTCTTGATGTTGAGCAACAGCAAACCTTAAATGACACATTGTTAGCAATCTAAAGTTGCTGTTTATTGTCTTTTAAATGGCAGCAAATCATGCAGAAGAGAATACAGTGTGTATTTTCGAATTGTGCATGTTTAGCAGCATCCTGTTCATGTCACTTTTCTGGCCTGGCTGGTTTCAACCAAGGGACCTGCTGCTTCACTGATGATTCCAACTTTCAGTAGCATTTTGCAGACGCAGCGTGAAAGGAAGCTGTGTGCTCATCTCTCCCTGAGCTATGGCTCACTGATAAACAATATTTGAGGAACAGTGGGTTGATGCTGTTTAGCCTAAAAAAGAGAGTCGTCATGTCCCTAGCCTGGCCTTACCTCCCTTTTAAGACAGAAGGCCTCAGCTGATAGGGCTTTCCTGGACAGTGCTGGACAATGTACTGTGTTTTCTGACAGAGCTATCCATGGGATCTCCCTCTACTTTAAACCAGTTATTTAAAGCAAAAAACCTTCAAATCTGTAAAAAAAAATTAGGAAATGTTCTGTTACTACCCAAAACAATCTAGTGAATTTCTCCATTTGTTTAAAAACATCTTCATTCTATAGCAGATATTTGGTATGGTTCAGATTGTCTTTGCTCACCTTGGGCACGGCTCCTGGGAGGCTTCGCATACAACTCCTTTCATTCTCCTCCTTCCGCAGTCTTTCTTACACATACCCAGTATATAGAGAAATTTGAACCTTTGCTGAGAAGTTATGGAGGGGGCAAAAAAAAGTGTATTTCTAAAAAATAAAATCAAATAGACATGAAAGGCCCTACTTCTGCAATATGTGTGGCATTTAGCAAAGAGGCTGGGCTTCTGTCTAGATATTTAAGCCTTTGCACCTTTCGACAGAGTGTCCAGGCTTTAATCAGTTGTATGATTTCTGCAGATTTTGTGCATCCCCTGTCCATCAGGTGGCAAAGAAGAGAGGAGGTTGGGGCAGGGGCAAGGGAAGAGGCCGAGAAGGGGAGAGACGGCTGCGAGTGGAAGCCGGGAAGGTGACACTTGAGGAGCAGTCAGCACTAAGAGGTAAAAAAAATTAATCTAAGATTTCCATCTAGCCATTACCGGCTGGCGTTCACGGCCTCTGAGCCTCTGAGCTAAAAAGTCTACAGAGAGTCTCCTGGCGCTACAGAGTTTGTCTTGTAAAAGTGCAGCTGTCCAAAACATGACAGCTACAGCATTAGCAGGGCCATTAAGAGGTGTAGAACATTTCCAGGGAAATGATTTGAAAAATGACAATGCTGGCTCCTGTGTGATATTAATTATACCCTGTACTCGTGGCAAATAAGCTAAAATCACTGGCAAGAAAGACAAAGTGAGGTGTCCTGGTTCTGACCGTCGTTGAGATCAAACAGCCACCAAGCTGGTAAGGGCTTTATGGTCCACAGGTAGTTGTACAGGTGAGAGGTACATGCTGGAAAACATCAGTCAGGGCTGTATCTGGAGGATGGTCTTATGGTGAGTATGGAGTGCAGGCGGCTGGGGTAAAGCAGGATGTCCACAGCGAGGACGGGTGGTGGAAGGTAAAAGGTTGTCAGGGCTGTCCTCCATCCAGAGCATGTAGACTTTTCTGTGATGATGAAAATGTTCTACATCTGCAGTGTCCAATATGGTAGCCACTAGCCATATGTAGATACTGAGCACTTGAAATGCGGGTACCGTGACTGAAGAACCGAATTTTAAATTTTATTTGCTTTTAATTAAAATTGAAATAGCCACATGTGGCTAGCATGTGGGGGAGATCGCAGGACTCTAGAAAGTGGTTTCTCCGTAAGATTCTGAGGCTGGAGTAGGATGTAGAAATGAGTGGTGACAAGAGTCAGGACTTTCACTGCAAGCCCTTCCTAGTGTAAAATAACCCATGGCTTTCTCTGGTTACTTCTTACTTTGTTTTATCCTTACCTTACCCAGGGAAGTAAGCAAGAATAAGTATAGCCCATTTTACAGATGGGAAAACCAAGGCCTAGGAAGATCAAATTACTCTACTTAAGTTCACAGAGTAAGTCAGGCAGTAGATCTGTCAGCGCCTCTTCCTTAAGATGCTGCCTCCTTTTCCAAGGGTTCTGATGGGCCATGCCTTTTTCTCCCCATGTAAGTCTGTGTTACCCATCTACTTGGCCTCAGGCTCCTGCATGTTCTGTCCACAGCATTCTTTGTTTTTACACCCAACTCCTTGTGTGTGAAGAGCATGCCCAAATCTGAAACAGCTTAGAGGATGCTCCCCATTTCCCTTGCCTTGAATGTACTTTCTGGAAGGTGGTCAGTCCATTGGCCCTGTCCCCTAGGGAGCCCTCCCTTAAACCTGGCAGCTCTGCACTTCTGAATTGTGCTTTTGACCTGTGGATCAGATACATCATCCTCCTCTTGCCACTGATCCTGTAGCTAAATTACCCTATATAAACAAGCCTTTGTTATTCCTGACTGTGAGAGATGTGGTACTGGCTCTTGTTGAAGAAGAAAATAGACCTGGGAAGAAAGAGGTCATGAGCAGGTCAAAGTGCCAGAAGAAAAGGCTTCTGGGGCTGAAGTTCCCAGATTTGGGGGTTGTGAGGTGGAGGTAGGGTGGGGTATGCTGCATGAAGACCATTCACAGGCATGTGTATGACACGCATGTGGCCACCTGTTTGTATTAAGTGAAATCCACCCATGAGATTTATCAAATAAAAAATCTAAAAGAAAGCCTGGGCTAAGGTCTGCCTGGATCTTTTGAAGAACTGTTGAAATGTTGCTGGGCTATGATCTGCTAATCCTCCAAGTGTGCTGAACATGAGAAATAGCATTCACTGTTAAACCACCAAGTACAGAGAAAATGTCTTGAAATTACAGTGTTTGGTAAATTAGAGATTGCTTGTATTTCTCCCCTTCCGGAGCTGAGCCAAGGCTGCTTTTCCTCTTTCCTTGTTTACCTTGAAAACGCACTTTGCTGCCTGTGGTGTTTCTGTTAACCTCCTTGAACCCTTGCGATTTCATTCATGTGATTTGTTATTGAATGACCTTTTGAGGATTTTACAAAACATGACCTTTTCTTGTCAAACATTCAAGGGTTTGTAAAGTGAAACTGTCACAGGGACTCTGCGTGTTTGCTAATTATAACTAATATGTTTCCCCACATCCTTGGAAATGCAAATCACGTATTTGTCCCATGAATGGCTGCTCTTTCTTGCCTGTTGGTCTGAGATGCCTCTAAGCTGCTCAAAGGGACATCCTCGGCCTGGGAATTCTGAGTGTTCTTCTTAAAGTGAGGAAACAGGAACACTGATTTTGTTGTAAGTTAATTTGACCCCTTGGGAACAACAATAGAAGATGCAAGGAGAGAACGAAAAGGTTCAGAACAATACAATTCTTGAGATACCAGTGAGAATAATGGACACTCTCACAATGTTCTGTGTGGTTCTAGTATCTGCCTTCCCCAGGGAAAAGACTTGTTTTTTTTTTTCCTGGTAGAAACAAAGGTGTGAATAAGGGAATTTTTAGATACAAAAATAGAATTATAGGCAGAATCAAGGAAAGAAATATTAGGGACTTGCTTTCTGTTTCTTGATTTTGGTAATACAAAATGTAATAATAACAATAGCTATAGTCTATTGAGGGCTTACCATGTGCTAGGCATTATGTTCAATGTATTACATGTATTATCTCACTTAATTATCTCAACAACCCTTTGAGCTAGGTGGTATTTTTATCATTACCAGTATCTTGCACAGTATCAGTTGGCAAAGGTAGTATTTGACATAGGGTTTTTTCTGTCTTGACTATACTATAACATCTTCTCTGTAAATGTATGAATTTTGACTTATGTAGTGAAAGTGATGTATACTACTTCAAAAGCTTATTTTCTTAATAAGATAAATGCTCTATGTGATATATTTTCTCCTCCAGAATACTATCTTCTGTGATTGATAAGCACTCATTGAGCTATTGTCAGCTTCCCTAAATTCTGCTTTTGGGAACTCAGTGCTAGGTCTAATAATGTGCCTCATGTTTGCCGCTAATGGAAGAAGGGTTGAGTAGGGCTCCTGAGACACTTTTAAAAATGCATCCAGTGAGTTTCTTATTAGGAGGAAAAAATAATCCCCCAAATATTCCAAATGATGCACAGTTACTGTCACTAATGATTTAGGGTTAAGGGAGGAGGGATTTTGATCTTGAGTGACTACGAAATGGCTGCTTTTCTCTAAGTTGTTTGTTAAAAGGGAAGGGATGGGATAGCATGTGGACTGCATAAACTTCAAATTTTCTGAGCTAGGAGAAATTCCATTTGAATTGTGTATAAATTGCTTGAAGATATTATTTTATTTTGGTTCCTCTCCACTCAAGGTAGGGCTGTGTCTTAGAGAGGTCGGCCAGCCATAAAGGAGCTGAATGTTGGATTCTCTCCCCAGGGTCTAATATGGAGTCTCCTTTATAACATTCAAATGTTTGGACCTGCTTCACTGTTGATCCCCCAAGTCATTTGGAAAACTCTATTTATCAAGGTAGGGGGATTACTGGGCTTTTCCAGCTTCCAAGCATAACTCCTAGGAGATGTTGCCTTTCAAATGACTTTCATGTGTTTTCCTTCCTCATTCATTTGATAGACACAGATGCACAAAGTAATTTGTGTCTTTGAAACAATGGAAATTTTTGAAGTGTTGGCTCATATTGTTTGGAAAGGGTCATTACAGCTTTATATATTAAAAAAAGTTCAGATTCAGTATAGAAAAATATATTTCACTTCTTTTATGAGTCTGTTCTCAAGAGCCAAGCAATTTGTTGTAAAAGAACATAAGAAATATTGAGAATGAGAAAAGTTATTCATTCTATAAAGCCCTGTCCCTCCTCATACTTCTTTTTCTCACTACAGCCTTTGATCGCTTCATAAATGACCCTAGATGTGAGAGAACCTGTCTACCCTGCTATTTCAAATGTATTGAAGGTGTTTATGATGGATAGTTAGGTTTCAACTATACAGTAACCCAGATTTCTACTAAAGAGGACCCTTATATCTTAATACTTAATAGCAATGGCTTATATATTTCAGGATCTTACCATTCTGGATATAGTCAGCCTGACCTTAAAGTTTTTTTTTTTTTTTTTCTTTTTTAAGTCAGTACTTTATAAAGAGGATTTCAGGTGAAGAAGGAAGATCATGAAATTCTCATCTTTGGAGCTTATCTTTTAAACTGAGTCAAGTTTAGGGTCTGTTTCATTATTAAGAATGTACTTTTTAAAAGAATTCTGTCAACTACAGTTATCGGCAGTACCCAGGGCCACCGGACACTTTGCCAGTAATTACTAGCCAGGACTTGCAGCTGTATAGCAGAAGTCTGAGTGTTTTTAAAAATCTCTAAAAATATTATTTAACTAGTTCTAATATCATATAAAGCACTTTTAGGAGAATGGAAGTAAGAGAACGTTGTAAAATTCATAAGAAGCATAAGAAAGAGAGGGAATAATTTTATTAGGTTAGTGATTCCCAATTTTAAAGAGAAAGATGTGAGACTCTGATGAAAACTGGCTATTTGTCTCAGAAAAATACATGTTAACATAACATTTACCATTTACTTTCAGATTCATGGATTCCCCTCAATACCATTCTTGGGGCCCTAGATAAAGCACCTTAGATTAAGAATCATGCCTGACCAAGGAGGCAATTCAGACGTTGACAGGCTGTTCAAGCTTTTAAAGAATTAAGGCATAATTTTGCTTTTATGATCATAAAATTATTGTTCCCTATGCATAAATACTGTATTACCAGTACTGCATTGATGAGGACAGCCAAGGATCTTGATACTTATCAGCTGAGCTATTGGAAATCTAGCCATGAACTCTTAGATTTCTAAGCAGTGTAGGATGATAGGAGAAAACAATGAATTTAGTGCTGGGAGACTTGGGTTCTAGCCTTTCGCCATACGTTGTAATAATGAGCAAGTCATTTGACTTCCCCAGTCCCCAATTTTATATCAGTTGGATTGTGACCCTGCAATGTGTCTTCAGTCTTAAAATTCAGTCAGTTAACCATCCTTTTTTTTGTTTGTTTGTGATTTGGATTTTATAAGATCCAGCCCATTTCCAAGAAGAAGGTGGTCAAGACAAATTTCGTTTCTTAGAAAAGGGGATTTCAGAGAGTCAAGAAGAAATAATACAGATTGTTACAGTAGAAATGCTGAGTTTCCTTGGGGTGAAATACAGTGAAAGATATTAATAGTGTGGGGCCAGAATACTTTTCAGACCCATTGGGACACAAAAATTCAATGTATTTGTCATTGCTCATGTTTATCATTATTACCTCTGCCATCTTCCAGTTGTTCCTTACTACGGCCTTCTTAGGTAGAGCTAGAGAGTTCCCAGCAACTGTCCTGAAGTTTTTCCTTGAATGAAGTCCTGGGGAACTGAAATGAGCTATGTTGCTTACAAAAGTTTATAGTATTGAGTATGTAAAAATTGATTATATGAATTGGAGTTATCTTGTCAAACCCAACTAATTTAGAGTTGAGAGACTGTAGGATTAAAAGGACTCAGGACACAAGTGCCTGCTCAGGGGTGATATTGTAATACTATAATTTGAAGAACAGTTTAACTTAGTAGCTGCTGAAATGAACTGCTGTGATGCTCAAACTGCTGTTACCTGTTGCCGCCACTTACCAATCAGAGCTTGACCACTTCCAGAAACTTCACTAGTGCCAATGAGTTTTCTTTCAAAAGAATATATACCATTTCTCTTTTAATAAAGCACCAACCTTCCTTCTCCTTGTTCTTTTGACATACAGAAGACCGCCCCAGTCTGTGTGTATGCCCCAAATTGCAATTTAGTTTTCCCAAACAAAATGTTTTGTTTAGAGATTTGTCTCTATATTTTTATTTGACTTTGACAAGTAGAAAAGGAGAAATTCATTGGAACAACTTGTATAGTTTCAACCTGGGTTCCTGGATTCTAAAAGCGCAACAAAAATAAACTGGGAATGCCACACAGTTCATATTACTAAATGCTGTGCAGTGGAAAAGTCTGAAGACTGAATGCACAGACTTGAATTCTAAATCCATTTCTCTGAGTTTGATTATGAGTGCCTTCTTTATGAGAGTCCTTTCTTCTTGAAGGTCTCCCTGATGCTGGTTGGATTTCTGATAGCTCAGATGTTAGGTGATGTTTGAATATAGAAGACAGTCTGTTCCACTCTGTAGTTTACAGCAGTCTTCAGTCAAGAGTCAGCCCGTTCTCTATCTGGATATGTTCCAAAATTCCCCATTTTTGCCCCACCAGAGAATCACACCCAGAAAGTTTATACATTGTGGGAAAATTAATTAAAGTGTTTTCTTCCCCAGCAGTAGAAGGACAAGAAAAGGAGAAGTTAAACACATCGAGAGGCCACTGGTGGAACACTGATCTGATTGGAGAGTGACAGCAGGACCCTTGTCCTAAGGCACCCTTTCTGGGGACATTCTAACCCCTCTTGCTGCTGCTGTGATGTTAAGAATGACTGGGATGAAAAGAATTATCAGTATTTCAAACACGAAGAAACTGAGTTGCAGAAATTAACTTATCTAAGGTCATGGTGAAGCTGGGACAGAAATCTACGTTTCTTTGGCTTGAATGGCCAGGTTCTTTATGTGAGCAGTTGAAGTAGAAAGAGTGATGGCTGTGGTTGGGAATTGAGTATTCTCTTCCCATCTCACCTTCTCCTAAGTAAGCCTTTCTTCTTTCTTTCTCAGATGAGGGCTCACTCTGTCACTCAGGCTGGAGTGCAGTGGTGCGATCATGGCTCACTGCAACCTCAGCCTTTGGGGCTCAGGTGCTCTTCCTACCTTAGGCTCCCAAGCAGCAGTAACTACAAGTGTGCACCACTCATGCTCAGCTAATTTTTGTGTTTTTTGTAGAGATGGGGTTTTGTCATATTGCCCAGGCTGGTCTTGAACTCCTGGGCTCAAGTGGTCCACCCACCTCAGCCTCACAAAGTGCTGGGATTATAGGTGTGTGCCACTGTGCCTGGCTAATCCTTGTTTCCTAATGGTAAGATAAGTAGAGTTCACTGCTGGTAACTTCGTCTCTTAAACCAAACTCAAACCAAACCAAACCAAACCGAGGCCAGTCTTAACATGTGCTCATGCATGGGTGTGTCTGTGTTAAGTGTGTGAGAAGGTAGACTATCAACTCTCTCACCATGTAGCTGAATTTCTTCGGGGTTGATTCAGAAGTCAAAAGAAAATGTCAGAACTCCTGTGGTGCCTTTTAAACAAAGGTGCAGTGAAAGTATTGAAACCAGAAATGAAAATAAATGGGCTATTTTTAGAACTGAGGTTCTATTTTCTCATTGACTCCCAGTTTCTAGTTAAGGGCACAGAGTCCACTCTGGGCTACATGGGCTCTACTGTGCCCTTCCAGAAGCCTGCATTTGCACTACACCTTTCTATTTCAAATGTTACAGGACTGGGGACATTTATAGGAGGTGATGATCTCTTGGCACAGAAGACTCTGTCTCCAAGAGCTGCTGCAGTGGTTTTTCATCCCTTCTCACTTCTTTCTGTTTACCTTTGGCTTGAGTAAGTCGATTGGCATGTCTCTTTGTACTGGGAAAATTCGCTGTTTGCCACAAGCAAGAGAGAGGGCAGAAAGCATGGTTACAAACAGGTCTGAGGATATGTTTATGTCTGTATCTCTATTTCTGGGGGCAAGGGACAGTGTTGCCATCCATTAAACATTTATTGAATTAGCAACCTCTGGCCATCCCTGCTAATGGAGGGAAAGGATGTTATGATAATCCAAAATAGCACAAAGTTCCCCGTTTTAAAAATTTGATTTGGCAGTACATTACGATAAAATCCCATGAATTCAGCCTAATTAGGAAGGAGGCCAGTTTGGATTAGTGAAGCCCAAATGATATTTTATGGAAAATTGATTTTGTAGCTTGGAAATTTATATAGCCACTTGAATTAGATATCAAAGTCTACAATAGAAATTCCTAGAACAGTTTTAATGACTAGTTAAAAATACTTGGCATTATATTACAAAATTTTAGAGAAATGCTTAGTTCCAGAGTGATCATGACATTTCAGAACAGTCCTCTTGAATTTTAACTGTCTTCTAAAAGTCTTTCCTATTTTGTATTTATGAACAAGTCCTTTCTTGACATATGATAGGAAAGTAAATGCTTGTTAAAATTCGTACAAATTTCCAGTCTGTTAGATTTGAATGAATAAAATTGACCTACATGATATTTTCCCCTCAGCAGATTTGTTGTCTTAATTCTGTAATGTTAAAGGTAACACAGATGGGAAGCCAGTTCATGTAATACTGTATTTCTTTGGATGTCCTTATATTGATATTTTTCTTCTTTTTTTCGAGGCAGAGTCTTGCACTGTTGCCAGGCTGGAGTGCAGTAGTGTGATCTCAGCTCACTGCAACCTCTGCCTCCTGGGTTCCAGTGATTCCCCTGCCTCAGCCTCCTGAGTAGCTGGGACTACAGGTGCGTGCCACCATGCCTGGCTGTTTTGGTATTTTAGTAGAGACGAGGTTTCACCATGTTGGTCAGGATGCTCTCCATCTCTTGACTTCGTGATCTACCCACCTCAGCCTCCCAAAGTGCTGGGATTACAGGCATGAGCCACCGTGCCTGGCCTGAACTATATTTTTCTATTGATACAGGTCATAATTTTATAATACTCTAGTTTATTCTGGGCCCTTCCACTTTTAGTTTTTAATACATGATTTTCTTAGGTCCTAACCTCCTTTTCCTCCACATTTAATAATCTGCAAACAAACGCTAAAGTATTACAGATGAACATCTTTTTCTTTTTAAGGGAGAACCACTGCCTTGTTTGGGTTTTGTAACAACAGCACTGTCTTCATTCCTCATGTGCCAGCAAGTGAGGTGACTTAGTAGTTTCTAAATGACTGGCTGCATTGGAACCACCCAAGGAACTTTAAAAAATAGCAATTCCTGGGCCCCACTCATGGAGATTTTGATTCAGTGTTTTTTTTGGTGGAGCCCAAGAATTTCTATTTTAAACCAGTTCTCTAGTTGCTTCTGGTGGGTAACCAAACACGAAGTTGTTGCCTGGAGTGGTTAAAAATCCACTGACCATATCCTAGTGACTGTGAATAATGCTGCCATGAACATAGGAGGGAAGATATCTCTTTGAGATAGCGATTTTATTTCTATGCGATATATACCCAGATAATCAAGAGAGGAAAACCGTCTAAGTGTCCACGAATGGATGACTGGATCAAAAATTGTACCGTGGCCGGGCGCGGTGGCTCACGCCTGTAATCCCAGCACTTTGGGAGGCCGAGGCGGGTGGATCACGAGGTCAAGAGATCGAGACCATCCTGGTCAACATGGTGAAACCCCGTCTCTACTAAAAATACAAAAAATTAGCTGGGCATGGTGGTGCGTGCCTGTAATCCCAGCTACTCAGGAGGCTGAGGCAGGAGAATTGCCTGAACCCACGAGGTGGAGGTTGCGGTGAGCCGAGATCACGCCATTGCACTCCAGCCTGGGTAACAAGAGCGAAACTCAGTCTCAAAAAAAAAAAAATTTAGCATACACACACACACACACACACACACACACACACACTCACACACACATACATACACACACACACACGGTACAAGATTATTCAGCCTTAAAAAAAGAAGGGAGTCCTGCCATTTGCAATATGGATGAACCTGGAGAACATGGTGACATAAGCCAGACTTAGAAGACTACTGCACAATCTCCTTATATCTGGAATCTAAAATAGTCAACCACATAGAAGCAGAGACTAGAATGGTTGTTACCAGGGGATTAGGGGGCCAGGGAAATGGGAAGGATGTTGGTCAAAGGGTACAAAGTTTCAGTTATGTAGGATGTAATAAGTTCTGGAGACCTAAATGTACAGCATGTGACTGTAGTTAATATACCATTATATACTTGAATTTTGCTAAGAGAGTAGATCTTAAGTATTCCCACCACACACAAAAAATGGTAACTATGTGAAGAGAGGGCTATGTTAATTAGTTTGGCCGTGATGCTCAGTTTGCTAATGTACACGTATATCAAATTGTATATATTAACAGTAACAAAACCCATGAGCCGTTCAAAGGCCCAAATTTATTTTGCATCTGCTATACACAGATCAAGAGTTGGTTAATTTGGGAAGCAATGGTATATTGTGGGCCCAAAACTGAAGTGGGGATGCATGACTCTAAATGAGAATAAGGCTGATGAGTCAGATCATGTTTGCAGTTCACACCAGGGTCTAGCTCCTGTCTGTTCACTGTTTCTTCCAAAGAATCCCCTTTGGTTACTGTCTCTGCCTGGGTCACCTGTCTTGATCAAGGGCCACATTCTAAGCCTTGGTCTTCAGAGAACTTCAACACTAGGAACAGTTTGTCTGGTGCACATGTACTCAGTCTATACTATACTCAGTCTTGTCACCTGCATGTATACTCAAAGAGTGTACACTTTCACCTTCTCATCAGCTCTCCTTAGTTTGTTCACGGGCCACAATGGATCTTGCACAGCACCTACTTGAAAAACGGCTGTGCTTAAGGTCATTAGCATCCAGGGTTATGCCAACATGCCGCCAGCACTCTCTAGGTTGGGATTTGGGGTTAGAATCAAGGAATCAAACCCAAGGTATTAGAAACAGGAGGCTCCAAAGAAAAACTCACAGATTTGAATTTCTAGAGAGAGTTCATTATTTATTCTACAAAGTGGACTTATTAAAACACCATGAGAGGAGGTGATGTCATTTGCAAATAAGTCTGTGCTACAAATCCAGAATCAGTGATGTCCTGGAGCCCTGGGGAGGCTTGGTATGAAGCTGTGAGGCCGCTGCTGGAAAATGGACTTTGTAAGGACACCCACACCTACACTGTTAATTTGTAGTGCTGTTCATGAGTGAAATGTCAAGGCCTGGGGTTCTTGTCAATGGCAATTAATTGGGACTTAGAACTCTAGTTTTTGAAAATAACATTTAAGAAACAATCACCAATGAGCTTCCTTTGAATAATATCTGTGGCCATACCACTGGCCTTCTTAGTGGTCAGTCTCTTCCCTCCAGCACCTAGTTCTAGAAGGAGTAAATGTGGCATCATAAGAGAATTCAGTATCTTTCACCTTTGTAAGAAAATTGATTGTCAAGTTCATGTAAGCATTTCATTTTCTTAAAAAGTTGCAAAATTAGGATACAATACTTTGCCAGAGTGGTAAGAATTGTGGATAGGTGTGGTGCATTAGAAGGAGCCCTAGCTTGGGCAAGCTGAGAAGCCCTGAGTGTGTGCTATGACTCTTTCAATTACAGAGCATGATGAGAGCATCAGGTGGAACCAGGCTGTGATATGTGTGCTCTTTGCATTCCTCTTGTGGGAGCAGCCATCCACAGTCACCTTTTTTGCCCAGAAGTTCATCAGCAGGCAGGGATGTGGCCTCCCAAGTGAGAAGAGGAGGCTGTTAGATTTGGCCCAATAAGAGAAAGAATACTCAGTCTCTGGGACTTGGCCCAAGTGTAGCACATCCCGAAGATCTCAGACCTGCACTAGAAGCTTCTCTAGGTGTAGTGTATAGTATATTCTAGGACTGCAGAATCCTGCTAACTTGGACAAACTGGGCTAATTACAGCTTCAAAACTGGTGAACATACTTATGTTTTAAAAGAAATACAGCTTTATCATTTAAATAATTATAAGAGACACATAACATAAAATTTGCCATTGTAACCATTTGAAAGTGCCATGATTTGGTGGCATTTAGTACCCTCACAAAGTTGCACAACCATCACCAATATTTAGTTCTGCTTTATCACTTTTAAGTACAGAAAATATTTGGAAATAACTGGCAAATTCCTCCTATTAAGAAGCAGTCCTTGTTAATACTTGTGTAGACACACACACCATACCGCTCACATCCCTCACCACAAACACCCCCCGCACATATCATACACCCCCACATATACCACATACACACCATACCTCCTCATACCCCCATGCCCCATATATATACACAACTCTTCCTGACACCACATAGACAAACACATAGCACACCCCCACATACACAAATACACATACACATACACTTGTATATGTAAATATAAATATACAAAGTATGGCATATTAATTTTATAGTCTCATGGTGGCCAGAAGGACTTTGGAGAGTCTCTGTCTAACTCCATGGATGAGGAACTGTGATCATGACCAGGGACTTCATGGGACTGGCCCATGCTCGGGTGACAGAGGCAGGCCCAGTTTCCCCAGTCCTGACACAAGGTATTTTCTTTAATGTCTTTATAATAGGCAGTACATGTTCCATAAAATGTATTTTCAAACTGAAGCCTTTAAGGGTCATTTCTTTTCTTTGTATGAATGTTTTCCCCTCGTCTTGTTTACATTGTGAACTTTCATAGCAAACCGTTTCTTTGTCCCAACTTAGACTAAATTTTACCACAAATTCCAAATGACAGGAGTCATGAATCTTACTTCTTCCTGAGTTGGCCTAGTCCTGGTGGAAGCTTAATGCGTGTGGAGCAGTGAACTGTCATGCTGAGGGGAGGAGGACTTGGGTGAAAGCACACCTCTACTCTTCCAGGGTTTGGGGTGCTGTGAGGTTGGGGACAGGGAAGGCTGCTGCAGAGGCAGGCGCTGTTAGAGCGCTCAGGCAGGTGGAACACAGGGTGAGAGGACAAGGACCCCTAGAGAGGAGCCCTGCCTCTTCGTGTCCTCTGGAGGCAGAAGGTGGGCATTAGGAGTGATGACCTGGACTGCTTCTGTGTAGCTGGGTGTTTGTGGAGGCAAGTGAAGCCCTGGTCAACTCTCAGATGTTGGATAATGGCATGGGTTTGTGGAAAGTCTATCTGTGAGCGGGATCTTTATTTGAGACCACAGTGGGTGTAGAGGTGCCAGTGCTTGACTCTGGTTTCATTTCCTTTTTATTGTAATAAAATTTACCAGGCAAACTATTTTTAAGCGTACAGTTCTGTGGCATTACTCACGTTCACATTGCTGTGTAACCATCACCACCTTCCATTTTCCAGAACTGTTTTCGTCTTCCCAAACTGAGACTCTACACCAGTTAAATAGTCACTTGTCATTTCCCCACTCCTCTCAGCCCCTGGCAACCCCCATTCCACTTCCTGTCTGTGTGATTTTGACCACTCTAAGTTACCTCATACGAATGGATGCATACAGTATTTGTGTCCTTCTGTGACTGGCTTCCTCCTGTTTTCTTAACGTGACTTTATCAGCAGCTAGCCCACACAGTACTCCTGGAGAAGTAGAGAAATATGCTCCTCTTCTCTAGGTAGATGTGACCCCTGGCCAGAAATTGAGCTTGGGAAGCAGATATAGGTTGGATTTCAGTCTCCACCTGTCCTTTTTGTCAAATGCCATCAGCTAGTGCACAACTTGAACAACTGTTCGAGTTGGTTCTGTGTATCAGGCCTGCACAAGGAGATTCCTCTTGCCCTAGATTCCCTGGGTAGGTGTCTTCCCTGTTGGTACTTTTTGGTCCCCTTCTCCTGTTGCCTAGTTCCCTTTGCTGCCTGAAGGTTCAGTTTTGTTGATTTGCCCCAGAATGGGACCTCCAGAGAATGAAAGGCCAACAGCAAAGGTGAATGGGGCTTCTAGAACAACATAACTCATTCAAATGCTGTTTAGTGTGGGCTAGGTACAAATGACTTATGTGGATTAGATTTCCTTTGGAAATACACAGAGGGTTAAAAATTAAGAGGAGAAGTGTGTAGAAAAATAAGTGCAAGGTTTTACTTATGCAGTGCCTTTGAAGACTAGTTGAAATATTTAGCAAACTGAAAATGCAGCTGGTTGAATGTGCTCTGAACCGTGCTAGGCCCTTTAGCCTACCTCTTTTAATAAACCAGTGGCTGAATTGAAAGCAATCTAGGCAATAATGAGTATTCTTATAAATCTCTCTGGTTGAGAAACTCTACAAATATGGCCAGATCCCAAGCAATACCTATTTCCTTTTAATTCTACTCTAATACTTGAATTATCTTTTATAAGATATGAAATTTTAATTGACGCCGTTTTACTAAGCAGATTTTAAAAGCAGCAATGTCAGTAATTGAACTGATCAAGATGACTTTTGTTTATTATGTATGATGCGGAGAAAGGATTTTATCTAAAATGTTATTTTTGTTGTGGTTTCCAAAGAGTTTGCTTATTTATTTATTTACTTATTTATATATTGTATATGTTTCTTTGTATAACTATGTAAAAGTATATTTTTGAGTGGTGGGTTTAGAGAGGCAATGGTGTGGATAAGAACTGATAAGCACAGATTTTCATGCCCTCTCAACATGAAAGTATTAGAGAAAATATTGATGCGGAACAAGGAAAAAATTGTGTAAAATAAAGTATAAAATGAAACAAACCTGGGTAAAATAATCTATTGGGGACGTTTTTCAGAGTCTTAACTTTGGTGGAAAAAGAAATGGAAGGTTGAGATTTTGCTCATGTCAAAAGACTTGGCCTAGCCTTTCGACTTTGCTATTGCTTTCATTGGTTTGCTGTGCTAAGAGCATTACTCAAACGTATGCTATTGTGGTTGAACTTCTTCATCCTTCCTTCTTTTGACATTCCTGGGCAAGGCTGTCTTCACTCAGGACAGTCATGCTACACAGTGGGGAAAACTGTAGACTTGAAAAGCTGGCCAAATATTTTTTTTTGTAGCAGTTGACTGTGGCTCAGGATTAAACAGTAAGAGAGCACTATCTGGCTTTCTTCCTCTTTTCTTCCACAATCCCCGCCTTCCCCCCGAGTTTGGTCATTAGTTTTGCTGCCTTTGGAGTTTTAAAAAGTTGGATTGTTTTCTCTGCTATAAAAATAACACATACGTCAGACTTGCAGATAGCTACTAGCCAAGAAGAGAGGCATTTTGGAGGCAGTGAGGGACAGGGGTGGGAACTAGGCAATGAGTGGTGTCCTAAGAAACAGAGAGGATGGAGGGGAACATTGTTGTGTGGACTGGTACACTTAAAATATTTATGGATCAGACAGTATCTCTAAATCTTTCTCCTCCTTATCTGCACAGCACCCTCTCTTTATTCATCCTCACCCCTGGGGCAGCTGTCTCATTTTCCAGGTAAAGAAAAACAAGAGGATTCTGCAGCACCTTTAGGTGTGATTGCTAAGGGTATGGTGTTTGCAGAGTTCTCCAGGTTTCACCTTTTTTTTTTTTTTTCACAAAAACAAGATTTCTTATGCAAATGGGTCACCAAACAATTTCTCCGGAGCAACAGCCAGTGTTTCATGCAGGGGAGATGTTAGCAAACCACTGACATATGGATGTGATCTCTGTTACTTTGACCAGATTCGGTTTCTACAGAGTGCGTGAGAAGGGAAGATAAATTTTGTCCTAGTAATACTATAGCGACTCATAAATAAATGGTTACCCTTTGGTGCTTGCAGTTTTCATTAAAGCCGCCTGAGCTTTGTTATTGACACCATAGGTTGCCTATTCAGGGAAATGCAGTAAAATTTATCAGTGTGCTTTCTACACCTAATAAATCATCCAAACAGGGAACCATATGGCAGATAAGACCTTGAAAATGTGGCTTCAGCATGTGAGGAGTCAAGTTGCTGAAATCTTGAATGATTACAGCCTACACATTTTCCCCTGGAATATCTTATAGTTATTTTACATGCCATTTTCTTGTTCACCCTATCACCCCTTTGTCTCTCTGCCTCTCTCGTTCTTTCTCGCTCTTCCCTCTCTTACTTTCCTCTAGCGCCATCCTTTTCTGGCCATTCTTTCTCACTCTTTGTTTTTCTTTTGGGTGGGGGTCTGGCTGTGATTTCAGCTTTAAAATAAGCGTCCAGAGCAGATAAGACGTTTTTATAATGCCTTGCTGGTAGGAGGAAGAGGGGCAGGGAGGAGCAGAGACTGACGGGAAGGGATGATGTATGTGGCGGCTATGTCCCCACTCTCCTCCAGCCCATTGTCATTAATCACGGCCATTAGTTTTTTTCAGAGCTGCCTTGTCTGCACAGTGCCTCAGAAAAGCCATTGTTTTTTCATGCCACAGACTAGGGGAGAAAAGGGAAGAAAGAAATCCCAGCACTTTCTTTCTCTTCTCTCATTCTGCCTCCAGAATCTCCCTGCTCTCCTGCCATCTCCCCCCTCCTCTACCCCACTTCAACTTCCTTTCCTCTCCCTAGAAGGGATGGTGGGGAGGAGAGGGGACACTTCAGTACCTGTGTTTATACGTTTATCTGACAACACAAAATGGGCACAGTTGTGGTGCATGCACTGAATAATAGCCATGTTACTCATGATGCACTGTTTAATTTACAAGGAAGTTTTGTGGAGATCAGTGGTGGTTTTTTTTTTTCTTTTTACTTTCTCTTTTGGAATCATGGACTGGATATCCTTGTTATAACCTGAGGACACCAGCAAGATAGGAGGCATGTGCCTGTCATGGAACATCTGTGTTTGGTGGCTGGAAAAGAGGAGGCTGGCTGCTCCCTGGGGAGATGTAGTTAGGTGCTTACCAAACCTTGACCATGTCTTGGGGACTCCCTCACTGCTAAGTGGGGCACTTCAAGAACAGCCACAGCTTACGATCAGTTGGCTCTGCCCAGTCAACTTGGGTGACTCTTGGTGGTTAACGAAGGATGTGGACATTGTCCTTTCTCTCATCTCTGCTAATTAAAGACTTGGGCTTGAGGAAAGAGACCCTGAAGACTGCAGTGGTTTTCTAACTCAATGCCAAATCATAACTGAGTCATATGTGTGATATCTGACTGCTCAAGATACGAATATCTTTAAAAATGCCCCTAATGTTTTGTAAAATGTGACAGCCAACATCAAATCAAGACCATATACGTGCTGAGTTTCCCTTACCTAAAATGCTTGGGACCAGAAGTGGTTTTGATTTTTAATTTTTTTTTGACTTTTGGAACGTTTGCATTATACTTACCAGTTGAACATCCCTAATGTGAAAATCTAAAATCCAAAATACTCCAATAAACATGTCTTTTGAGCATCAAATTGGCGCTCAAAAGTTTTGGATTTTGGTATTTCGGATTTGGGTTTTTCGGGTTAGGAATACTCAACCTGATGAAAAGTCTGTATAACATCTGCATTTAAAAGGAGAAACTCCTCAAGTACTCCCAGATATGAACACAATTACTTGAACTAGAATCCCTAAATATTGTTGAGTAGAAATAGAGTACTTATTCTAATGGAAATACGGCAGCAATATGCTATTAACACGTCAGTTGAATATTCATGGTATAGGAAAAAACATTTATAAGCAAGGAACCAGAAGACCAGAGTTAATGGTCCTTCTACTTCAAGGCTGTGTAACTTTAGTCAAATTACTTTATGTCTCTGAACTCCATTTCCTTCTGTCAAATGAGATGGTTGGCTCTGGATCAGTGTTTCCCAAAGTGTTGGATAATGAGTGGCACAGGAAATGATTTTAGGTGGCATACTGAATGGACTTTTAAAGTTGGTGTTTGTTAAATAATGATTTATGGCTACTGATTTATGACTATGACTTTCAATTTTAATTTCTGAATTAATAGGTGTGTTAGTCTGTTCTCACACTGCTAATAAAGAAATGCCAGAGACTCTTTCTTTAATTTATAAATAAAAGAGGCTTAATGGACTCAGAGTTCCACATGGCGGGGGAGGCCTCACAATCATGGCAGAAAGCAAAGGGGAAGCAAGACACGTCTTAAATGGCAGCAGGCAAGGCAGCCTGTGCAGGGGAACTCCCAGTTACAAAACCATCAGATCTCATGAGACTTATTCACTACCACAAGAACAGTAGTAGTAGTAGTAGTGGTAGTGGTAGTAGTAGTGTTTATTTGATTCAATTATCTCCACCTGGTTTCACCTTTGACACATGGGGATCATTACAATTTAAGGTGAGATTTGGGTGGGGACACAGCCAAACCATATCAATAGGAAAAATAAGTCAATTGAAGGAAAAAATTAAGTATATAATAGTACAACTGCTATAGAGTTACGGCAAAATTATGATGTGATACCCAGATGACTGAAAGCTGTTAATCTCCACCCCAGATGATTGGAGTCTATGAGTTAAATGGTATGCTTTCTATGTACATAGAGCTTCTCTTAGAATTTTAAACATGTTTTGTATTATCTTCTTTACTACGTTTGACTATGTTCTGATAATACAGCAAAGTTAATTTTATCATAGATTGTGTCTGAGTTGTCTCAAAATTTGGTTTTATATAATCTTTATTACATAAAAGGACAGTTTATATCTGTGAATCAGTAACTTTGTAGCATGACATTGGTGAAATCTGAACACCTGAGACATAGTGCTAAGACTCCATAGAGCACTCTTGTATGGTTTGATTTGAAGGGATTTAGAAAGGCTAGAATATATCACCAGATTCTCTCTGCCAGGGTGTCTGAAATTTCTGTTTCCCTCTTTGCAGTTTCAGATAGAAAATGTATTTACTACTAAGTGGAAGTAGATTATCATAAAGACAAAACCTCAAAGTCACTGGGAAAGCATTCTAAAAATGCACATGCCTAGGCCATATCCCAGACCTACTGAGCAGCCTTGTTGAGGGCAGGGGCTAGGGTTGATCTAGGTTGGTCCCAGTGCCTGGGAACCACTGGATTAAGATCCAGATGGTTTCTGTGAAGTGTACATTTGGGGAAAAATACACTGTAACTTCAGCAGCTATTGTGGTCTTGGCTGGAGCCACTTTATCAGATAAACTGTAGTCACCTGCAAGGCATATGTACATTCAGATATGAGGCATCCAGGTAAGATCCAGGTCTTGGACAGTTCTGGGTATGACAGTGCAGTGGGAAGGAGAAGCCCGGGGAGGCCCGAGTGGCAGCATAAGGACATGCAGGGAAGGCTGCCAAGGTTTATCAGCTACAGCCTCTAAGTGGAAGAAGTGCACTCATGTCATTTAACAAATGGCTGGTTGGGAATACCTGGTGGCAGCTTGTGTTTTGGGCAGATTGGGAGAATTTTTCCAACTCGGTATGTTTGAGTGTCTCCTTCTATGTTAAACCGTCTTGTAAATCTGCACTCTGATGAAGTAATTTGTATTCTCTCAGTACACTGCTTTCATTATGCTGCTCTCTTCTCAGAACTATTCAGTGGATCCCACCGACTTGTAGAACCAAGTAGTCTTTTTAGTTTGGCACTCATTGCTCCCCTCTGTCTTTTCTTTCTGGACTTCTCTCTTGCTACTTCTCTGTCTATACACTCTGCTGCAGCCAAACCATTGCATCACCTTGCAGTCATAACTTGTTCTTGCCTATTTTTCAGGACTCTGCTTCATCTTCCTGGATTGCCCCATGGGTTCCCTTCTCCCTCAATCATTCACAGTTCTTGAGGTTAAGCACCATTTCTGTTTCTTCCATAAAGTCTTACGCCACAGTGTATCCGTGTCTGAACCTCTGCTCCTTTGGAAGATAATTCACTAGGGTAGAGTAGGCAACAGAAGACCTAACACTACCGAAGACTAACCTTGGGCAAATCAACCTCGGGGGACCTTTGTCTCCTTGGCTAGAAGATGAGAACATTGAGAATAAACATCTTTCCCTCCCTCCTAGGAAGATAGGATGAGACGATGAATGTAGAGAAGCTTTGTGAATAGCAACACACTGTACTCATCAAAGGGATATTCTTTGGGAATTAATCAAAGACTGACTTGAAACTGCTCTTGTATTGCTGTCTTATAATGCAATTCACCTGCTGTATTGTTGTTTAACGTTTTCTGCATCTGTCCTGACTCTAAGTTGGCATTTTCTTCTCTTTGTAAGTAATTACTGACTTAAGAAGATGCTATTCATTACAAAATAACACTGTGAAAGTGATGGCAAAATTTACTTCCAAGATATTCATTATCTTTAATTCTTTCCTTTCTTCCTCCTTTCCTCACAGTAAGCACCTATCTCTATGTAGTTGTCTTTATCAGACTATATGTGTATGTGTGTGTGTGTGTGTGTGTGTGTGTGTGTGTGTGTGTGTGTATGCGTGTGTGTATATATATATAAAACTCTTGAACAATGTGGGGTCAGGGACACTGACTCCTTTGTGCAGTCACATCCAATAAAATTCACATAAACTTTTGACTCAAAACCTAATTACTATAGCCTAATTTTGACAAGAAGCCTTACCAACAATGTAAACAGTAGATTAACACATATTTCGTATATGTATTATATACTGTGTTCTTACAAATAGTAAGCAAGGAAGAGAAAATATATTTATGCTTTTTTTTTTTTGGAACCAAGTCTCACTCTGTCACCCAGCCTGGAGTACAGTGGTGCAATTTTAGGTCACTGCAACCTCCACCTCCTGGGTTCAAGCGATTCTTCTGCCTCAGCCTTCTGGGTAGCTGGGAGTACAGGCACCTGTCGCCATGCCCGGCTAATTTTTTTTTTTGTATTTTAGTAGAGATGGGATTTCACCATGTTAGCCAGGATGGTCTCGATCTCCTGACCTCATGATCCGCCTACCTCAGCCTTCTAAAGTGCTGGGATTACAGGTGTGAGCCACTGTGCCTAGCTGAAAATAAATTTACTCGTAAGTGGAGGTAGACTATCATAAAGGTCTTTATTCTTGTCATCTTCACATTAAGGAGGCTGAAGAGGAGGAGGAGGAGGAGGAGGGGTTGGTTTTAGTGTCTCAGGGGTCGCAGAGGCGAAAGAGAATCCATGTACAAGTGAACCTGTGAAATTGAAAGCTGTGTTGTTCAAGGGTCAACTGTATGTATGTATATACCCCCATCTTGTTGTCCTGTTTAGAGTACTGTTCCTTTGTGTACCTGCTGGATACTCTCAAGGGGAAGCTACCTGCAGATCTTAGGGAAATTTCTCTCCCAGCATTTGTAGTTCATAGCCTGTGAGTAGGTTTGCAGTACACATTGCTGATTTTAATCAGTGTCAGCAGTTGTAGTTCATTGCTGTGTTAGGGGATACATGCTGTAAGGTGAAGGGCAAACACACAGAGCCTCAGGGGTTTTTCTATTCTGGGCTGAGACTGAGAAAAAACCCATGGCCCAGTGCTCCTCTTCCAACCTTTATTTCTAACTCATTTTCTCTGAACGTTTCTTCAGCATCACGGTCTCTTTCTTCTGAAAATGGTCCTACCTACTGGTTTGCTGTGAGACAGCAACTCTCCTTGAAGTACAAGCTCGGGGGAGCAGCATCTGCTTCAGGGTTTGGTAGATCTGGGTTTACAGTTACCTCTGCAGACCTCATGACCATGTGACCCTTGTGTGCAAATCACTTAATTTCAGTCTTAGTGTCCTCATCTGTAAATGTAGCAGTGTATATTCAGGGTCCTAGCAAAGTGCATTCAGTCATCTTATGATGTTCAGTTTCTCCTCTCTCTCTCATCATGTTTGGTTCTAAAAGCATTAGCCCACCCCTCCTACCATGTTGTGTCATCCATGCTCATCTTGGGTGCAGGGTCTGCTCTCAAGGCAGCCAACAAGAGTCCCGGGCAAGCACACTGTGAACAGGCCCTCCGAAGTACACAGCCTGAGAGTGCACTCTGCCTGCTCCCTGAAGGACAGTTGGCACATTCACAGACCAGGCCTGGTCATGTTTTCATCAGGGAGGCCAGTCCCTTTTTAGCTTACTTTAATCTTGGTTAACAGTATCAGAAAAGCAAAATGTTGAAAGAGATGTACCCGTTATGGAATAAAAGGCATACAATTCAGTCACGTGTGCAACTGAACACACTTACATTTAAAATTTGCAATGTAGGCAGAACATCTCATTTAAAAATTTTAGCTTTGATAACCTACAGGGGTGTATGTAGATAGGTCTCAGGTTGAGGAGCTGGCTGGTTGTTGTTGGTTCTGCTGTGGATTTTGGCTGGGGGTTGTGCTTCTAAGCAGCGACTTAGGTGAGTATTCTTTCATGTGCCCTAATGCATGATCTTGGTTATGCAGAAGTGGTTCTCGGAGGTTGATTCCTGTGATCTTGCTCTTCTGGCTTTTAGTATATACAGTCTTGCTCACTTTGAATGGACTTCCCTTTCCTCTTAAACACTGTGACTTGTCACATTCCAGTTTTAACTTGCTTTTCAAGACCTGGTTCAGATCCATCTTCTCTGTAAATTCTTCCCTAATTGCCCCATCTTAGTGAATGTGAGTTACCCCGGTGATAATGGCAGGGTGGGTATTTCATTTAACAAATCTTATGACTTTGTGGTCTCTCTTCTATTGCTATTTTGTTTTTGCTTTTTTAATTTTCAATTTTTTTATTTCAATAGGGTTTTGGCCAACAGTTGGTGTTTTGTTACATTAATAAGTTCTTTGGTGGTGATTTCTGAGATTTTGGTGCATGCATCACTGGAGCAGTGTACACTGTACCCAATGTGTAGTTTTTTTATCCCTTACCACCCCCACCCTTTCCCCTAAGTCCCTAAAGTCCAATGTATCATTTTTATGCTTTTGTGTCCTCATAGCTTAGCTCCCACTTACGAGTGAGAACATACAATGTTTGGTTTTTTCATTCCTGAGTTACTTCATTTAGAATAATAGTATCTAGTCCATCCAGGTTACTGCAAATGTCATTATTTCGTTCCTTTTCATGGCTGAGTAGTATTCCACACACATACCACATTTTCTTCATCCACTCATTGATTGATGGGCATTTGGGCTGGTTCCATATTTTTGCTGTTGCAAATTGTGCTGCTTCCTATTTCTATTTTGAACTTCACTTTGAACTTTGTGGTTATCCTTTTACACACATGTGTGTGCCTGCCTTATACTTCTTTCTCCACAAAGTCTCATGCAGTACTCAGCACAGAGTAGGTAATCAAAAACTGTGCTGGTGGTGGATTGGAATGAATGACTTTTCCTTCCCCATTCTCATTCTCCCAGGAAACTATTCCTTTTACACTCCTGGATAAGCGACTGTGCCCAGTGTTGGTTGGTGTGCCCCTTGGCAGCCATTGGGCACATACAAGAGAATTGCCGTCTCATGGAGGTGGAAGCAGGTCTGTGCAGCATAGGAAGGGGAGACTGATGAACCACTGGTGTTTATATGTCCTTGTTCCTCCTGGGCACAGCAGTTCATTCAGACAATTCTCTGTGGTTTGTGAGCTCTCTGAGCCACCTGTGAGGGTGGCTTAGACACTGACTGTATTAGATTGACATGACACTTCTCTGAGGTTTTGCTGGGACCCTGATCTAATGTGATCTTTCCTAGGGTCTGTGGAAGAAGTCTGGGCTCTCTCTAAGTAGAAAGAGACAATGAGGTAGATGAAGGTGTGTGGGCTGCTATTCTGCGCAGGTTGAGTGCTGCTTGGTGATCTTCGACTCTCTCTGCTTCTCCTCACCACCGATTATGAAGGTGTTTTAGCCATTTCTTTAAAACACATAATCCAGGGATCACAGTATCTTTAAATGCATCAATCAATACTGACTTGATAGTGTTGCCAATTGCCTAGAACTCAGGCAAAATTCACCTACTTTGGACTTACACAATAAATAAATTGACTGAAAAAGCAGTTGTGTGTGTATATACATGTGTGCATGTGTGTTGAGAGAAAATGAACTTAAATTATTTTAGGGGGATGTATTTAGAGATGATGGTATAAGAGGAGAGAACATTCATAAGGCATTTTCTGTGAGCTTGAGAGAATAGATTCAGACATAGACAAAGATGGGGGAAATATGACATTAGTGGTGTTTTACAATGAATTAAGAACAGTGAAAAAATATAAGATACCCCAAAGATAAGAGGATCAAGACAGATCAGATGTCCATGTGCTTAAATGGGGTATGTGTGTTTAATTATCTTCTTTCTCCTCCTTCCTCCAATCCCCCTTTTAAGCAGGCCTCTGGGCCATGGTACATGTAGACTTGTCTACCGTTTTTACTTTCTGCAAAGTCATATGTTTTTAGCTGTGATTGCAGTCACTACCAAGTGGCTCACCTTGTCTTGAGTAATGAGAATAAACAACTGGTCACTGCACTGACCACTGAAACTAATAAAGATATATAGTGCTGGGCTGGCTTAGGGAGTCACAGACGCATTCTTAAACTCTATGTGACATTTATACCAAAGGAACATGATTCCAAACTCACTCACTGCTTACCCATTCTGAGAAAGAACAAACTATTTGACTGATGGTTTGCTAAATTTAATATGCTTAGCAAGTAAAATTATTGCCTACTCTAATGCTGTGTAATTATTAAGATACACTGCTTTTAAAAATACCAAGTGAATAATATTGATTTAGTGAACTGCTATTTAGAAAAATGCCAGCAAAGGAGGAATATTTTATTTTAGCTGCCTTAGAGCTGTAATGGGTCTGGGCTGAGATATGCATGTGGAAATAAATTATGTACAAGGTAAACTATTTTGTTATACAGTACCCATAATATTAATTAAGCCGTAATTTTACCAACAATGCTTTAATTTAACAAATAAACAGGAATCATCTGTACCATTCTTTCAAATATATAACTTTGGGACCGTAATAAAACATGCTGAAGCACCTGCAGTTAATTGTAAAGCAAACAGTGAGACTAGCAACTTTAAAGGGTAATTGTAATTTATAATTTATTTATTTGACTTATGCTGGATATAATTACCGTTATAATGCATTATTATTTTCAGTTGGGCGTTAGATCTATCTGATTCCAATTTAACGCAGGCAGCCTGACAGAGCTTTCTTCTTGGGCCCCTTGAAAGTGGGCTCTGCTCCCCTCCCTTCCCTGGAATGGGAGCTTGTAAAATAAAGAAGAATGGATGGGCTACTGTCAAAGACAATCCTTGTTCAAAGCTGTAAGAATATTTTCATTTCCATTAAAGCCAAGAATTTTTCCTGCCCTTTCAGTCCTTTAGATAGCAGTATTGTGGAGTGACATTGTCAGGGTCTGCACACAGCTCAAGCCACAGTGAATGGGCCCGGCTAGGATTCCAAAGGGAAGGGGTGAAAGGGACTGACTGCAGGAGCTCAGCATTTTCTTAAATTCGAGTCTGAGATTCGCTAGTGTTTATTGTTGTGGTGCTTTTGGGCTTTGTTGTTGTTGTTATTTTCAAGAGCAGCCTGGAAGGAACAGCACAAGGAGGAAAAATACCACCACGGAAGAAAAGAAGCAATTATAGCAGGCTGTTTGTTTGTGGCTAACAGAATGCTGAAATGGCAGATTTGCAAATTTGTAAGAGAGGGAAGCTTAGTGTTCATCTTTATCAGCCAAAGTGGTTTCTTGTTAGCTGAGCAGCAAGCTAGAAAGCAACCGATTTTGACAACATAATTTACATCTTTGTATAAAACTATTGCTGGCAGCCGAACTAATTTGTGCTGGATTAGGTTGTTTGTCTCTGCTGCTGACTAACCATGCAATCTATCAGAGGCCGTTTTCAAATATCACTTTTCAACTGTGCCCTTGAGAGGGGGAATTGATCGGGAATATACGGAGCAAAATTACTCCAATAACTTTATAGAAGAAACAATTACGGAATCATACAGATGTGAATAATTCTGAAAAGCAGAAACAAATATAATGAATTTAGCCCTGTTTCTATCGTTCACGTGCACATGAAACTTATAAATAATACAATAACATGTTATTGGCCCTGTTTCTTCTCTCTTTCTGGATCTTGGTTGTCGATGACAGAATTAGGGGAAAGACTAAGAGAGGGCTCAGTGGAAAAAAATCTTGGGAGATGATACTTGAGTATTTTGACATACAGGTTTTATGTGGGAATGTCACTTATGAGACGTTGGAGAGAATAATTAATATACACATATCCCTTAGAATATGTTTTTTTTTTTTTTTTTTTTTAAAACCAGGATAGGTTTTATAAGTTTTGGAGTAAAATGCTGTGATAGAGAAAAAGAGATATCGGTCAGGCAGATATATGTGTGTTATCAACATGGGTGATAAACGTGAATGTATTTTATCACATATTTCTACATTAATAATTTTATGTAGAAGAGGAATGGAGTCTCTCTTATGCTTTTAAGTGAATATTTTAGATGTTTCTTCCTGTCCTCCAGGGAGATCTAGGATGATAGAATAATATAAAGAGGGCAAAAGGCGGAGGTTGTGGAATTCACAGCTGATAACCAAGCCGGAGTTGTTTATAAGATGCCTGAGATTAGCCCGCAAACAAAAAAACCATTAAGCACCTATTATTTTAAAGCAGTGGGCACATTTTTCATCACTTTCCTCTGATAAATTTTCACTTGTGCATCCTGCTCCAGGTAATTAATTGCTTTCAGTTCCGAGGAGTAATAATGCAATAAATTATGCCAGTATTTCTAGTCAAAGGATCATATTGCAGCTTCCTAACCAAGGCAGCACTAATAACAATCCAGGAGACTTGTGGGCCACGAAAAAGCCCCATTATTATAAATTGGTTATGTAAAGAGTCGCAAGACCAAGTCTTCAAAATTGTTTTCCGACGATGTGATTCAGGGAAGTTTGCACATTCATAGGTTTGGGCTGGATAGTCCTATGGTAGGATCACAAGTTACTCTCAGCCCTGGAAGCTTTGCAGACACCAGCCACACAGCAGTGACAGTGGGGCTGTTGCCGAGTTGGGGCAAAGCTTGAGTGGGAAGGACCTTCCTGGTGGTAGTGATTCTGTGATAATCGTTAATGGTGTGTTGAGTGCTTGCTGTATGCAAGCACTGTTTTGAGCGCTTTACATGCACCAACTGTATTTGATCTTCATAACAACCCTGTGAGAGAGGACTATCAATATTCCCATTTTAAAGATGAGGAAATTGAGGCACAGACAGCTTAGGTGACTTGTCCAACTGATAGGAGAGGCAGGATTTAGATCAAAGCAGCAAAGCCCCAGAATCCATTTCTGTCTTATCCTGTGCACCGTATTGCATCTCAGAACGAGATATTTCCCTGACTCCAGGCTGGTTGCAGTAGATCAGGGTAGGGTGGGGTTGGAAGGGGTCGGTGGGTACCACTTATTTGGTAAAAGTAATTTTGTATCTTCCTTAGTTATTTATCCAAAGGAACACCCCATTTTGTTCATCTTCTCTCTCTAACCTGTAGATCTCTTGCTGCAGCTTGTTTATTTCTCTTTCTAGGCTTAAGTGTAACACAAATATCTGCTCATTCTCGTTTCTGTAAAATACTTCAGTAGTTACTGTTCTTTCATTCTATCCCCCCACAGTCTTTTCCTTTCAAGTTCCAATTTTATGAAAAGTATTGTAGAGGAAGGACTTTTAGAGACATCCGTGTTTTTCTGTATTACATGGTGTACTTTTAACTTTTAGAGTGGATAAAGTGTTGTTGTTGTTTTTTTTTTTGAGGGTCTCACTCTATCACCAAGCTGCAGTGCAGTGGTATGATCATAGCTTACTGCAGCCTTGACCTCCTAGGCTCAAGCTATCCTCCTGCCTCAGCCCCTAGGAGTAGCTGGAATGACAGGCCTGCCTTGCTGTGCCTGGTTATTTTTCTTTTAATTTTAATTTTTAGTAAAAATGGGGTCTTTCTATGTTGCTCAAGCTGGTCTTGAACTCCTGGCTTCAAGTGATCCTCCCACCTTGGCCTTCCAAAGAGCTGAGATTACAGGCCTGAGCCACCGCACCCAGCTAAGAGGATGATCTGTTTTAGCTACTCACCCCCTACCCATGGCACAGACATGCCTTGCCACCGAAAATAGCACACGTGGCAAGAGAACCAATTGTCCTTGGTCCCAGCTGCTTATGGAATGACAGCCCCACATAATTCCTCCCCACAATCCTTTGACAAGGTAGAGGTTTTCTTGCTGCCTTTACCCTTTCTTGAGTGGTTTTTGTGCTGGCGGGGTGGGGGGAGTGGGGGGCAAATGAATGTGCTCTGGCAGAGAACCTGGGGCTGACAGATCAAGTAGAGGTGGAACCAGGAGAAGGAGACTGAATTGAGGAAGAAGAGAAGAACTGCTCATCTTCAACCTGAGGCTGGGGTGAGAAATGTCTTACCAAACTGCTAGGGAGGGGAAGGTCCTCTTGGAGAGTGTTTAAGGAACAGGGTGAGTAGGCTTTATGGAGTTTTGCATGTTTTCATCCTAATTCCTGTTCCAATGACAAGATCTAAAATCCACCACTTGGCAGGTTACAGTGCAAACTGGGAGGTAGAGAGCATTCCACTGTCCGCAGCTTTCCCTGGGTATCCACAGCGAGGGAAGCTGGGGCAAAACAGAGAGCTGCTTATGTGACAGCAAAGCCATCTTGTGCTGCCTGTATGGCCTGGTGGTTGCTGGGCTATGCTGACTGACAGATAAGTGGACAGGCGGAGGTTGGAGGGTCACTCTTCTGTGTTGGTGACAACATCCTTGTCTGGTTTTCTACAGCCCCACCTTGGGTGGGCATTCTAGTTGTTGCTCCAGCCATTGGGCTTTGACCTTAAGTTACTACCACTAATGCTGTGCTGTTCCTTGAGCTGAGGTGCCTCATGACTGGATGCTTCACTTACTGATTCCACCTGCCGAGCCCTGCCTGGAGGAAAGGCTGCATTGGTTCATGCCACAGGAGTCAAAGACTATTTTAGGGTTTGACCTGACAGATGGTCAGTGCTTACCCTTGTAAACAACGTCTCTTGTCTAAAGTAGTAACCTGTCAGTTAAGCTTGTATTTTATTCTCTATGTATTTTACCTACGAGTGAGGTCTTAAATTCAACTTCAAATAGTTATTTACACATATTAGTTTTCAGACACACAATGTTATTTTTATATTATTTGTGAGCCAGGGGTTGAATTTCCTGAACAATGTGGGGAAGTCGGTGGAAGGGAGAGGGATTTTCCTTGGAAACTGTCTCCCCTGTAACAGTTGTCCTGTGTTCTTCTGTTCTCTAGATATTTGAAGACACGGAAAAAGATGAGTTTTAGAAAAGATCAGAGGTCTTTAAAGAGGATGACTTATGGCAATTTTGCTTCATGTTTGGGGCTGATTGAAAGTCAGGAGTGGAGAAGGTTTGGGCCAAAGATGGGATTGATGAGTCTGGCTGTTCAAGCGCAGTCCATACAGACTCCACAGAAGGTCAGTAAGACAAAAGGCAGAGGGCCTCAGTTACTGCTATGGCCAATACTCACTCAAAAGCATGCCACAAGAGTGGTAAGCACAGCAGACAGTCTACCATGATGCCCGGATCTCACTACCAGCAGAAATCTACCTCTACCACAGGAAGAAGAAAATCGCCATCTCTGAAGCCCCAGGCACCTGCTATGGGCTTGCTTCCCATTTGGGGAAGATATGAACACTCTAAACTGGGAGATTTCAGATCTATTCAAGACCCAGAAAAGATATGTAGAATCTTCATGAGGTAACAGTAAAGGTTTTATAAATACTTGTTTAAAAAAAAATTACAAAAATAATCATGTTTGGAATTGCTTGCTTGATTCTCCGTCTCTCCTGTTTGCTTTCACTGAGTGGGCAGGGATCCTGTCTGTCTTGGTCATCATATCTTCAGCATTCTGGATGGTGCTTGGCTAGTGATTGGCCCTCAGTGATATTCTTCAGTGGAAGAAGAGCCATTGTTAAAATTTGGAAAATATATCTAAGTACAAAGAAGACAATAAAATATCACCCATAATCAGACTATGCTGAGTTGACTGCTGTTACAGATTTTCTTATGCAACTTTCCAATTTTTTCTTCTGTGTATTTTCCTGCACCTACAACTACTAATACTGATAGCTATATTGTCCACTCTCAGAGTAAGTTGATTGTGCATAAAGTTTTAACATTTTTGTTTGTCAAATTTATAAAATTCCCTGATAAATGGCAGCACAACATGATGGACACTGGTCTATGGCTGGAGCTTTATATTATGAAAAATGTGGCTGGGTGTGGTGGCTCACGACTGTAATCCCAGCACTTTGGGAGGCTGAGGTAGGCAGATCATGTGATCAAGAGATCGAGACCATCCTGGCCAACATGGTGAAACCCTGTCTCTACTAAAAAATACAAAAATTAGCTGGGCGTGGTGGTACGTGCCTGTAGTCCCAGCTACTCGGGAGGCTGAGGCAGGAGAACTGCTTGAACCCAGGAGGAGGAGGTTGCAGTGAGCTAAGATCGTGCCACTGCACTCCAGCGTGGCACCTGGCGCCTGACGACAGAGCAAGACTCTGTCTCAAAAAAAAAAAAAAAAAAAAAGAAAAATGATGCTAAGTTTGAGGGTGGAAGGTGTAGAAAAGATAAGATTTCATTCTCTCCTTTTTATATTGTTCCTTTTGGGTCACAGAAGAACAATTGTACTACATTTTCTGTTGATCTATAGACTATTCATTTTCTAGCTCTGAACCTGATTGCACTGAGGATCAAATGTACTTCAGAGTGAAGATAGGAATATGATTTGGAGAAGAAAGAGAAGTGAGGTATTGCCCAGACTAATGATGCAAACTATCGAAACAATTCAGTCCTTTTCATAAAAGTCTCCACAGCTTGGTTCCGCTTGCTGGAAGCCCGGCAAACATTGGTGGAATGCTTGTGCTCCGTGCTGCAAGCCAAAGCCGGCCCTCCCCCAGCACTGTCAGCCTCTGACAGCTGGCATGACCAGACCTTCAGCATACTTACCCATTAGAACTGCTGCTGCTCCTCACTGGGGCTGGCCAGGCACATGCCACTGATTTCCACAAGTCCACCTGAGTAATGCTGAGAAGGTGCAGGTTGGAGCACTTGGAAAGTCATGCCTTTCACACTGCTTTTGTGGTATCACTGCCTTAAAGCACTCAGGAAAGCCAGCAGCCTCCTCATTGCCCAAATAGCCGCAGACCCCAAGATAGGTCAAATCCCTCTAGTAGCATTTTTAATGTCTCCCCTTCTTCAGGGTTTCACCGCTTTTCCAGACGAGTAACTGAAATCTCTAAGTGTCAAGCCTTTTGCCTCTTTTCTTGGTCTTGTTAGACTCGGCCACGGAGTACTCGGCTACCTCGCTGTGACTCCCCAGATACTGCCCCGGGGCAGAGACCTCCTCTCATCTGAGAAGAAAAGCTAGGAGGCTGAGTTAGCATTCAGTATGAAAAAGGCCCTGCAGTCATCATCTTCATCTAGTTCGGAAGAAATGGTGGGCAAGTGAAGCTGGAAGGTTTCTATTAATATAAATGATGAATTGTAGGTTTTCTTTCCCCAGTCTTTTCTTTTTTTCTTTCTCTTCCTCCTCCTCCCCTTCTCCTTTCTGGAAAGGGTCCTCAACTTTGTAATTCTAAAACATGTTCTCCTACACATGTCATTGCTCTTTCTAATAGGATCTGCCAGAATCACTGTGTGCAGAGCCCTGCATTTTCATGTTATTATCTCATTGTCTATCCCGAGTGTTATAGCCTCACAACGACTTCCTAACTAATCAGCTATTTCAACTTTCATTCCATAAGCTTTATGTCTGAGTGTAATTAAATGAGCATTAAGTCCTTTTTTTTTTTTTTTTTACTAGCAAAGCCTGAAAGTTCTGATATTACAGTAATAAGTGTGAAGTGAATTTTGAATGGCATTTATATCTGTTCATGGGTTCTAAATGTTTGATTTGCATAACTAGTTAAAATGATATCAGAGCAGCATATTGATTTAATTCCATCTCAGAAAACTGTTAATTAATAATGATAATAAATGTGTCAGTCCTTTATTATCTGCTTTGAATTGGTGATGATAGCTATATTAATACCACTTCAGTAATAGACCTCTGCTGGCTATTGTTGGCAAAACTTTCAAGGCCTGAATCACCTGCAATCAGAATTTAGAAAATTTATTGCAGAACAGTTTTAAAAAGAACAGCCATTCCATCATATATGTAATTTTATTAACACCTACATTTTAATTTAACATTTTATTTACATAAATCATTGTGACCAGAAACTTCAGGAGCCTTTTAAACAAAGGCACTTTTTCATTTTTATGTCCCAAGTTAAAAGTTGATGGAAGGCCTGGGCCGGGAGTGATCCCTTGTCGCGGAGTTGGCAGACCCACGGCCCTCCTGCTGCATTTGCCTCCTGGCTGCGTGGACCACTGTCTGGCTCTCATCGTTAAGGCAGAATTTGCTGGTTCTGTTGCAGTGCACAAGGGCTTGTGTTTGTGTGGGAATGGTGTGATTGCAAGAAGCAGGAGGGCCATCCCCCGCCTCCCTTCCCACTCTTTGAAGGACTACCATAGTTTTGGAGGCCAGTCTTTGCTAGTTTCTGTGGGCAACGCAAATACCAAGATGGCCTCTCCATCGTTGAGTTTCTGGCAAGCAAGCAGAATATAAATGTCTGTCTTGCAGTTTCTAGGCATTTCCCCAGACTGAGAGCTCCAGGGCCTAGTAGTGCTGGGTTTCCAGATGAAATGTCATAGTCCCAAGAAGAAATCTTCTATGAGGCTCTCAGAGGCTTGATTTCCATCACATTCAGTAGCCAAGACTGTTGATGAATGTGTGTTGAAAATTTCCAAATCTCTCTCTCAACTTTGTTTATCTACAAAATGGGTGACTGGTTAGTTTCAATGAGATTTCATAAACACACTCACATGTATATCACCAGGCATAGCATTCAAAAGACACTTAATAATTGGCAGTCTTCTCTTCATTTCTCTCAAGGTGTGAGCACACATTTACCCATCCCTGTCCATCCACAGACTGAATAACAACTTGGGCAGCCTTCATTCTTGGAATCAGCAGGTTTTCTAACTGTTGGTTCTAGGAAAAGTGGCTGAAGAACTTGCCACTTTCCCCATGAGGAGTTTGCCCCGGGCCTGGCTATATGCATATAACCGTGGTCTGTGTACTTGGGTCCTGCTTCCCTCCTTGTCCCTCATGTCTGGTTCACATTCATGGCTATCAATGGCTGTGACTCAGGTGGAGTCTGTGTGAGATCTGCTCCTTTCTTCTTCTGCCCCAGAGCCAGACTTGAACTTGCCTTTACCTTTTGACTTTCCTGCTGACCTCTTCTTAGGAAGCACATTTGTAACTGTGATCCCATGTTTCCACAGAATCTTCTCATTGATTGTCACTGAACTATGGCCCAGAGAGTTTTTAACATGCCCAAGACCTCATACCCCTCACCCTAAGTCCTGTATCCCTTCTACCTCCCCTGCTGCTCTACTCTGGTAGCTGTGGGACCTCATTGCAGCCACCTGGTGAAAGAACTCCAGCTTCTTTTGCAGTTTCTCCATCCTTTGCAGTTTCTGCTCATGACTCCCCTTTTAATATCCAGGCAGTGAACCTCACTGTACCCCCTCCTCCTACCCTACATGTTGCCAGAAATAGAGTGCTTTGGCTGTAAGATCAACTTCCCGAATCTCCCTTAGAGTGATCCCATCATCGATCCTTTTCATTTTATGATGGGGGAAAAAACCCTCACATCCTTTGTGTGAGCCTGTGATGGATTAGCACAGCTTGGAAGGAGTGTTGCTTTCCAAACTCCTGTGGGTGTGTCTCCAGCTGAACGTTCCTCTCCTGACTTTGATTTCTCTCTTGGTGAGTGGGGGTGTAATTCGCCTTGACATCGCTGGCCATCAGTGCCACAGTGAAGTGGGCCTTCTTTGACTCGAAGTGACAGCTCTTGGCCCCTGTGACATTGTTTCCATAGATTTGCAATGAAACAGTTTTATATTTTGCAAAATAGAGTGATATCCTATGCCTGGCATTGATGTGGTTTTCGCCATGGTCTTCTGGAGGGTAAAGCTGTTTCCATTGACCCACCCTAAATTGATTCCCTGATTCTGGCATCTGGGCACATTGCTCTTAGGCTGCCTGGGATGATGATTTTGTTTGTTTGGTTATTTTTAAAATCAGTGCTAGATGCCATAATGTGTTCTTTCCTTGGATGTATCCTTTCCCTATTATTTTGTTGGCTCCTAATATTCCCAGACGTTGGCCATGTTTCTGGCAACCTTTATACTTCTGCTCTTCCACATCGCATAGCAGACAGCATCCTAGAGAAGAGTTAGCTTTGTACCCTCCCCTGGAAGCTTGGTCACTAGTGCCTTTCCCATAGAGAGAATTTGAGATAGAGTCAGAGGGATATCAGCTTCTTAAACCTTTGTCTAAGATGTGGAAACCTTCGGAAAGATGATTAGGGAAAGGCATTGGGCTGTCCATTGGAGGTCCTTACTTTTCAGAGAGGCTTAAATTAAAATCTGGTTGTTCTCAGCATTTTCTAAAAGTACTTGGAGGCAGACATGGATGTTTAATCATCCCATCTAAAAAGAAAAGAATGTTGTGATATCTTTTTTTTTTCCCTTGAAGGCTCTAACCTTTGGACTTTGAAATTCACTATCTTAAGTTAGCCAAGAACGAGTATCAGGGATGGCTTTACTAATAAACTCTTAGACTTATTAAAATGTATAGCAGTTAGAGAAATATTGTAGTGTTTTATCTAAGCTTGCAACCTTCAGACTGTCACCTGAGTTATATGCTAAAATGTGCTGGGGAATGAAAAAAACATTGGATTTTCTTTTTTGCCCCCATATGTGTCTAGTGGAGAGGGAACCAAGCTGACTTTGTATCAAGTGTAGGGAGACCCTGTGTCTTTTTTGACACAGAATGGCCGAAGGTATCGCTAAAGAGTAAGGTTAGTTTTTTAGTTTTGTTTGTTTGTTTGTTTTGGTTTTTTTTTTGCCGAGAGTCTTTCTCCCAGTGTTCAGAGCCAGGCAGCCACGTCTGCCCCAAGATGTCTGGTCTGGGCTTTTGCCTTGTCATTGACTTTGCTGTAAGGATTTTCTGAACAACTCCACGCAAGTGTTTCTGACAGTGGCTCCTCCCTGTGGGTTAAGGGAGGAGGTCCCAGGGGAGCAGACTCCTGGCAGGAGATGTGGGGAGGGCCTGAGCATGTGTTTGAGAGGAGATGGGATGTCAGGCTCAGGAAACTTCTCTGGAGCTGTCTCCCAAGGCATTGAGAGTATTTACATATAGTCTGGACAAAAATTAAGACCAAACTTCGCAAAGTGACGGCTTTTCTTTTACAGCTTTTGTGTGCACATTCTTTTAGATCCTGGCCTGGTTCTTTCTCTCTAGTGGCCACAAACCTTATGGTGTAACTTTCTAAATGGGGAAGAAGAATGTCCAATTTAGAGCCTGTACTTAGAAACCTGGGAATAGCTGGTTTGTGAAGTTTGGTGGCAGTGAGTAACCCATTGTGTAAGTGGAGAAGTTGTTACTGCAGAAGAGGCTCAGTTTAAACATCCTCCTTGATAGTGTTTGTATGAATTCGAGTGTACTTTTCTTCACTCCCTGTGTGGGTTTGTATTCTTTAGCCCCAGCTGTTTGTGATAATTCACTGTCAAAAACATAATTAACAATTTTGTAAGCCAAGTTTAGTGATGTTTTTACATTCATGCATTGAATGTCTTTTCTGTCTTAAGCCAGTTCCATCTTTTTAATTTAATGTCCTTCCAGCCCCAGCCCCCAAGAAAACCTGTTTCCAGAAAATTTGTCATTCTAACATCTTTCCAAAGATGGAAGTGTATCAAAGTGGACTTGGGAAGCTATATCGAAGTAGATTTGGAATACAGATGTGGATTGTGGTGTGGAATTGCTCTGGAATTCAAAGCTGGTTGTGTAGACTGAGTTGATGATGGATCCAGTTGTGAATAACTTTTTTTTTTTTTGGCAACAGATGATGTCAGTGACAGTTTTACAACTAGGATTTTAGTAGACTAGAAATAGTTGTTGGAATATGGATGAGAAGGCAAGTCAGAATCAAGTTTTTAGTCAATAAAATAAAACCAAACAGTTAAAAAATTAGGGAAGATCTATTTATGTTTTTTATTTGGATGCACAAATTATAGTGGCTTCACCCACAGTGTGCTGTTTTAAGCATTCTGTTTTAACTTTCCGATCTTAGGAAATTTATTAATATAAGCAATCTCTTAGGGTCAAAGGAGAAAACCAAATTTTCTTAAGGGAATTCAAAATTTATTTCTGATAAAATATTCCCAGTAAACTAGCATTGGAGACTTAACATGATATAGACTCTTTACCTGAAATCAAAAGAAAACATCTTTAGTGGCCCCGTGTTAGAGAAAGTCAGGGTAGAGATAAGGCTGCCCATGTCCATTGTGATTTAAATTCAGTACTTTCTTAATTTTGAAAGATCTTGCCTAGAGTTTGTTGGTCCCTTTTATGATGAATCTGACCATTAAGCATTCTATTTTGTCCTGCCTTTGTTTACACGTTTTAAGAATGTGTTGCTAACCTTTAATGAACTGGAGGTTTTACCTGCCTCCCCCCAAAATCCCTATTTCTCTGACTTCTTTTGAATATCTGGCAATATGAAGCTTTCTCCTGAGGGTAACCTCAGAATAGAATGACAGCTACTGCCTGTAGACACAGAGTGGCATTCCCCAGGTGACCAGTCCTCATCTAGCTCAATTCACTCTGTATGTTACCTGCCTGCCCCAGTGGACATTTGAGCTTATAGTCACTGCCTTGGCTAATGCAGTAAGATAAGAAATTGAAAACACAGGTACACTATAAATAATGAAAAGGAGAAGATAAAAATATCATCATTTTTGAGTGAACTGATTGCTGATCTAGAAAAGCCATCCAAATCAACTCAAAAACTATTAAATCAATCAGAGCTATATAAAGTAGTTAAAAATATTGAAAATCCATATAGCACACAAAAATGGAGGGGAAGGGTGGATATATCTTACTTCCAATTAACACTAACAACAAATACCTACCAATTAGAAAGAAAGAAAGTGGGATTTATATGAAGAAAACAAACATTACTGAAAAAATAAAAGACGAATAAAGGATGAAAATGACCGTATTCCCAAATAGTCCAAATTTACCAATTTGAAATCCCATGAAAAGGTAGTTTTCCCATCTCCAAAGGGTCCATGAGATTCCTTGGCACTCTTTTAAGAGAAATGTGAGAAGTTGCTGGCTTGCTTTGCTCTAGGTACCTAAGAAATTAGAACCTGTTTGCGGCAGTTTCCAGAAAATGGGAATGAGGGATGCAGGCTCTGATGATCTTCTTACTACATTTGTGTTTTGAGTTAGTAAATCAGTAATCGATAAATGACAGACTGGACCTCAGCTGTCTTTAAGGAGCTCTTTGCCAGCAGTTATTTTTATTTAACTTTTTAAGGAGCTACCTTCGGACCAGGGTTGACTGGAGCCCTGAGAATTGTGCCTGTGTGTCTGGGAGCAGGATTTGGCTTTTCACATAGGATGATGGCCTTGTTTCTTGCCTTCCCTCTATTTAATGACTTTTGAGGAGTTGAGGCCATTGGTTGCTGGGTGGTTTCTGTTTTCAAAGTCTTTCAGTTTTTGGAGAAATTTTAGCCTGTCTGTTCCCTCAAAATAGAATTCAAGGTTCTACCCTTAAAAACATGTGCCAGGAAGCCTAATTTTCTGTCCATAATTAGGGCCACTACCAGCACCCACAAGGGAAAGAGATGAAGAATGGGTCCGAAGTGGAACATTTCTGGTTCTACAATTACAGGGATTGTTGAAAAAAGATGCATTTGATTTGAAGGACTAAAAGAATTGGCCATTACTGACTTTTAAAAGGATGCTCACGCTAATTTTCATGATTACATTGTTTGCACAGAGGCCCCTACCCCTGCATGTTACATTGTCAAGTTCACGTTTTTCCTTACTATTGTTTCTTAACAGTTGGTCTGCATTGCCCATATTTTCTGAGAAACCCATGGGCTGTGGTTGTGGGCTTGTACTGTTCTCTGTTTACTCATTTTTGAGCAGCCACGTCCAAAGTCTCAACGGTTGGAGCGGTAGCGGAAAGTACTTGTGCTTGAGACTTGTGCAGTTGTGCTACAGAAACTATCTTACTTAAGAAATTCAAGATTCATAGCACTTAAGATTTTGTATCTGAACCAAATAAAATTTTAATATAGTTCTATTGATTAATCGTATGCAAATGTTAAAGTAATTCAGTGAGGATTTCTTTTGCTATACCTATCCACCTATGTACCTATGTGTAGGTACAAGAAAAAGAGTTGAAGGAAATATTAGTTATTTCTGGGAAGAAATATTGCATAGAACATACCTGCATCAGCTTTAGATTTAGACCTGACTTCAAATCCTGATGATGTCGCTTAGGAGTGGTGTGGCAATTTGACCTTGAACAAATTACCTAGTCGCTTTATTTCTCTTCTTTTTTAGATTTTCCTTTTCATTTTTAAATCATGTAATCTTGCTCTTTCTAATACCTAGCCACTTTAAATCTCAGTTTCCTATGCCAAACAATAGTGAGGGTTAAATTAGAGAATGTGGTAATGCATGTAGCACAATGCCGGTGAATGCTAATCTCTCAGTGAAATATATAGCTATTGATATCATTATCATTATTTAGGCAACAGGATTATAGGTGATTTTAATTGCCTTTGTTTCCAATTTTTTCATGAGATATTTATAAAATAAGAAATAAAAATTATTAAGCTTTTTGATAAATTATACATGGAATTTTCTAAATTGATACAGAGTGATATTCTTAATTCATTAGGTAATAAAAATCCAGTGAAGGCCATCAGGCCCATCAGCATGAACAGCTTTCATTCCACCTGCAGTTTAGCTACTCTTAAGGATTTACCCCCCGTGGAGTCCACCAGGCCTGGAGATCTCTTCTTCTAAGACCAGAATTGGCAACGTCTTTTTTTTTTTTTTTAACCTGTTCATTGGGTATCCATCACACATCTAGGCAATCTGAAAGAAACAAAAACAGCGAACAACCAACCAACCAAAAACAGTTAAATGCAGGGAAAGTATCCATCTAACATATCTATTGAGCACTTACAATATGCTGCCTTTTAGTTTTACGTGCATTGACTCGTTTACTTTTCACAGGTAGGAGTTATTATGCCTTCTCTACTGGAGGAGACTGTTAATCAATTTGAGGTTCTACAGAAACTGGGAAAGTGGAGATTTGCACTTGGGTGTCTCTGACTTTGAAGCTTGCTTAAGGTTAACTGATAGACTTTACAGTTACTCTCTCTTTTGGTGTTGACCAGGGTCATGACTTAACACTGATTCAGTTCACCTTTGTGTGTGATGGTGAAATGTTTGTAGCCAGTTCTGTTCTGATTGGTTCAGGTCTGTGCCGTGTCCATTAAATACTGTGAATATTACCTGTGGTCAGGGAAAGTTGTGCTGCTGTGGGAAGGCAGATGTGCTTTATTTGGGAGCTATTGACGATATATACGTGGAAAAATGGAGGGAAGGACAGAGAGGTGGAGGGAGGAGGTAGTGAAAGAGGATAAAGAAGCAGCAGCAGAAGTGAGTAGAGAGAAGGGATATGGAGTGGAGGGAGACATGAGGAGCATCACTTGCTCCGGGAGACTAATCTCTTACTGGCTGTCCTCTTGGAAAGCATGTATAGCACATAGTGTGTAGCTGTGTAGTTTTCTCAGAAAGCTGCACCAAGATCCTGAGCTATAGAGACACTTCTATGCTTTCCTTGGAAAATGTTGAGAAGGAAAAATTTGAATCACTTGGTTCCTAAGCTTTCAGAGAACAGAGTCTTTTTAGGATTATTTTACATTGATCACGGCAATGTCTGTCACACGCTGATTTCTCCCTTCCCTCTGGGTCTCAGCTGTCTTCCTAATAGGCAGCTGCCCGGAGTGGAGTGTGGCATTGTTAACCATGAGGGGCGACTGGCCTGTCAGCTTGGCTGGCAGGAACCTGGACGCTGGAGGCGCCTGACAGCAACCCCATTTGCATGGTGTGCAGAGAGCACCTGAATCCTCTTTCATTAAGTGTTACACCCAAACACCAGCAGCGCTGACAAACAGCCAGAGACCCTCAAATAACTTCCTTTAGGTCTCATCCTTCATGAGGACAGCATCAGGGGGTGGTCATTTCCAAATTTTTTTGTTCTTTATATTAACCTTTGAAACTATTTTTCCAAGTAAGATTTCTTCCACAGAGCCCCAATAGAGGATGCAGACCAAAGAGAAGATATTCTGGCTAAAGAATGGGGTGGAAAGCCCGAATCCCAGCGGCTTCAGAGAGTGTCTCCATGGAATCCTCAGGTTCCTAGGAACACGGTTTGAAAACTACTGTTCGTGGCAGAAGGCAGGTTTTCAGTGGTGTGGGATTTATCATCTTGGTTTTTCCTTGCTTTAACTGAGCGACTCCTGGAGTTTGCTTCCAAGGTTTCTTTCTCAAGTGGCTTTCGGAGGAACAGGCAAAAGGTTAAGAATAGCATCAAAAATTAAACCAAGCCCTACTGCAAGCCAATTGTAAAAACTGTTCCCAACGGCTTTGGGGAAGAGAATGTGACACTGTGTAATGACTTCTTGGAAAATCTGTTACTTTTTCCCCTTTCTCTATCTCCTTTCATACTTCTCTCGCTCTTCTTCCCCCACCCATTCCTGATTTGATGAAACTGTTTGTGATGTCCAGCATATATTTTGCTGCACACTGTGTCTTGCTGTACTTTAGCAATTTATAACTATGATCAATGTTGTGACCTTAGGGAAATTGCTTATATAATTATAGAAAGTTTACAGTCGTAAGACAAGGAATGGGGAAAATATATCACTGTAAAATATAAATATGTTTAAATTACATTTAGGATTTGGAATAGTTCCTTGCTTGTGTTTTACAGAGTAATCTGTGATTTAAATCAGGTTTAGTTGTGTTTTTTCCCCCCTAAATTGGGTATTATAAATCAAGAATAGATGCTGGATATAGCACACAAGAGGATTTCTTATACATTTTAATGTTGCATAAGTAAGAAATACCAGTAGTTCAGCAGTAAAATTGCAAATGTAAGCAAAAGTGAAGATTTTGCCAAATTTAACTAGGTTGCATTTGTTTAGTAAACTCCAGCAATAATTTACTGTTTTATTACGTTTGCCTTTGAGATCTAGGCTGACTTTTTTGTTCCGTTTCTTAAGAAAGAAAAAGGAGGTATGTTACTATAATTGCTCAGAGCTAGAGAACCATGAGAGTACCATTTTGTTCTCCCCACCTGTGATACATAAACTTAAAAATTCAGGGAAGATAGGATTCTTCTTCAGGTTAAATGTATTTGTGGATTTATCAGTCACCCAAAGAAGGCATTTTTTTGGTTGGGTCCGACTTTCCATTTGTGCTGTCTGTGATTAGGCTAAGTATTTTTGTGCAAAAAGTAGTAGAATGTTAAGGTTAGGCCTGGTTTTGCAAGTGTAAGTAGAGGCGTGTCTGCTGGTAATGGTGGAGATGAGGGAAGGGGAGCTGAAACAGTTTGGCTGTGAATGGGGACATGTCTTTCTTCAGGTTCTTTTGGGGTCTCTGGAAGACAGGTGGGCTTCATTCGAGATCAGTCTCTATTATGGGAAACGGGTGAATTTCAGCACACACAGACATGTTGAGTACTCCAGAACCAGGATTGGCACCGTGAGAAGTTGGGCAGAGGGAAGGGCTCTCATTCAGCCATGCGGCTTGGCATGCTGTGCTCCCGAAGCAGCTGACTGTCTCCTACCAGCCCCCTCCCGCCCTGTGCTTCAGATGGTTAACAGGGACCCCGGCTTGGTTTAACTGAGGTTTGAGAGAAGTGAACTCTGGGATTGGGTTGGATGATGTTGATTAATAGGAGTGAGAGGGTGAGAGACTCCAGGGCCAAGCAGTAGGTCCATCTTGGTGGCATCTGATGTTGATTGGCTTTGTCCTGCGCGGCTGCGCTCGGAGAGCGGACATTAAGATTAAGTGATGCTGTCGTGTTGAGGAGCACGGCACTGCATCATTCTGGGAAGAGACAGCTGGGGTGGTTAATCCTTCATCACCAAGGGAGCACTGCCAGCAGAAAGATATACAGCCAAAGATAACCCTCCATAACTTGTGCTAAAGATCAGAAAACTTTGAATTCACATCCATCTGCTTAGTCTGGGGTGAAGATGAAAGATAGGCAGAATAGGAAATAAAAAACTCCTGAGGGATTAATCTTAGGCACGGTATGTAGCCCACAGAGTGAGCAGGCAGGAGAGAAACTTTTACATGGCGTTTAAAGGGAATTAAATGCACCTGGTTTCATAGCAGCATCTTAAAGTAAAATTAAATGGTACACACTCTGATTTTTTTGTTGCACTGCCATCATTTTTATCTCAAGATGCTGTTTCCACCCATTAGGCAGGTAGATGTTTTTCTTTCAAAGGGGGTACTCTTAATTCTGCACTTATGGACAATGAACAGCACGTGCACATAGGAAAGCTGGAAATACTAATCAGCAGACAGAGGAGCTTTTTGTTTTCTCCCCTCCCTTTGTGATTTTAGCAGGATATTCACAAAGTCTGACTGTGAGTCTGTGTTCTGTGTATCTGTGTCTGAGTTTAGATCTGAAATTCTCTTGCTGTGAATATTTCTGAACAGCTGCAATGATTTTATGTATCATGTGTAATCGAATTATGCATTGTTGCCATACCAAAGTGATGTGCAGGGGGGGAAATAAATCAGGAAGGGAAATAAATTAGAGGCCCTGCTCCCATCTGCAGCCTCTGCGTTCCCACAGCGGTCAGGCTGGGGAGTGTCTGGTACAAGGTGAAAATGCTGGAGAGGGCGGAGCTATAGGTTGTGTCCTCAGCTGACTTTCTGTGTTGAGTTCAAAGGGAAGCTTTTTATTTTTTATTGTTTTAAACACTCTTCAAGTGATATTTTATGTCTTTTTTTCCCCCATGCCAGTTTGGTATTTGAGAGTCTGAGTGGGGGGTTCTCAGTTTGGGGCCTGGGCCACTTGCATTGATGTGCGGAGGTGGAAGATTCTTCTGCCAGCTTCCGAAATGCTTGGGCTTTACTGCACTCCACCCATGATAGCAGGGCCCCAGTGAAGAGGATGACAGCAGTAGAATACATCACTGTTAAGATATACAAGGAAGTAGGGGTGGCAAAACACTTTATGGAGAGTCAGAGACCTGGGTTTAAGGTCCTGCCAAGCTCTGTGAACTTGAGCTCTGTGTCATTTTACCTCTCTGAGTGTGTTACCAATGAGAAAACTAAGATTGAAAGAGATGAAGTGACTTGCTTAAGGGAGGAGAAAGGTCCAGTGCACCCTTGGGAGGTTAAAAAGAGAATAATGGATGAAGTTCTGTATTTTTGGTTAGATGATGGGAGGAGGAGCCATCGGTCCTCCTCTGCTCCACTGCGAAAGGCTTCCTACAGAAGGTGTATCTGTGTGGTGATGGTCTTGATTTTGAAAATTCAAATAATATATTACTATGTATATATGTTAAAATATATGTACAGATATTAAAGTTTACAGTTTTGATTTTTATTTTCAATAAAGAGAGTTCATTAAATGAATGGCTAAATGTGACTTAATTATTATTATTATTTTTAAAGATAGGATCTCGCTCTGTCACTCAGGCTGGAGTGCAGTGGTGCAATCATGACTCAGTGCAGCCTTGACCTCCTGGGTTTGGGCTGAATTTTTTTTTTTTTATTAATTTTTGTATTTTTTTGTAGAGACAGGGTTTTGCCATGTTGTCCAGGCTCCTCTCAAACTCCTGGGCTCAAGCTGTCCTTCTGCCTTGGCCTTCCAAAGTGCTCAGATTATAGGTGTGAGCCACCCTGTCTTGCTGTGGTTTAATTTTTATGCCTTTGTAAGATTGCATTTAGGTAAATCTACCAAAAAGATAAATATCCAACTTAGGAGGCTGAGGTAGGAGAATTACTTAACCCAGGAATTTGAGTCCAGCCTGGGCAACATAAACATAGCAAGACCGCTGTCTCTTAAAGAAGAAGAAATGTAAATGTTCTTTGTTAGACCATGAAGTTTAAATTTGGATCTGGAAATAGGTTATGACAAATGTGCAGAGAAAGTGTATTGTACTCATAACTCCTCACATCCCAAACATGGGGTGGATGATATTGTCAGTCACTAAGAATCAGCTCATCCAAGGGTCTCTTTCCTTCAGAGTCTATTACGTTGGGTTCTCTTGGCTGAGAAGGTGGTAAAGAAAGAGATACTTCACAGATTCATGAACAGGGTGGATCTGAATGTTTACCATGGTATGAGGGTCACATGGAAGGATATGAAAAAAAGAAAAGGCTTAGCTGTAAGATATAGTGGTCTTCATCTGTTTGAACCTCAGTCTCAAATCCTAAGTCTGCTAAGCATGGACGTTTCCCTGTTGGTTCCATGCTGAGTATCCGGAACTGAGTCCCTGACCCAAATGTCAAGAGGACCAAGTTGAGGGATTATTGATGCTCTCCAAACTGGAAGTAAAGTGGAATTTGTGGGAGATGTGATATAAGGGCCTCCATTTGCAGTAGTTATTGATTTTTCAGGGAATATTATACTTGGGAACAAATCATCGGGCCAGCGAATATCATGATGAGTGGTGTATATTTTTTCTGTTTGGATCCCCCAAATATCCAGCTTTTGTTGCTTCTGGTCACTGTAGGGTTAGCCCTTGGCTGGTCTTTTGGGAGATTTTCCCAGTCTCAAGGGCAGTGGAAACCTCTGCTGATTCCCTGTGCAGTGGATGGATTTTTGGCTAAAATTGTCTTAGTTCTTATCTTTTTTGCTGGTGTAGCAAGTTGGGGTATGCGGCACCGGTACACCTTGCTTTACATGAAAGTCACACCGGAAGGGCAGTAAAGGGATAACAGCGCTAGGGTCAGCCGATCCAGGCTCTGGTTCTCACATGGCCTTTACTCCCTCAGTCTTCCTAGTGTTCCCATGGTCTTTTGCTGAATTACTTCAAAATATAGGGATTTGAAACAAGCATTTCATATGTACATGGATTGTGTGGGTCAGGAATTTGGACTGGGCACAGTGGAGCGGCTTGTCTCTGGTCCACAAGCATGGACCTGGGCTGGAAGGGCTCAAAGACTGAGGGTGAGTTGATGCTGAGGGCTGGGATTATCTGAAATGCCTCTCCATGGGCTTGGCTTCCTCACAGCATAGCCGCCTCAGCATGGCAGGAGTTTTTAAAGCATTTAAATTTTTTTTTTTGACAATTTCTCTTAACACTTTATTTTCTTTAACTTTGTTAATACTGATTTCATTCATTCATATACACATCCTGATTTCAAGAGAGTAGGTTAATTGGTTCTAGTCATTACTGTCCATGCTAACTCTGGAAGAAACTGTGCAATAAATAACTAAGGGATTGACAATTGACTCTAAGTTCATTTGTTGGCAGTATGACACTGGAAAATATAATGCGACTTCTTTAAATCTCAGTTCCTCCTTTGTAAAGTGGCGATACTCCCTAGTAGATGATCAATAAGCCCTCTTCCAGCACACGTGTTCCAGAGAATGAGATGGAAGCTACATGCCTTTATGGCCCAGCCTCAGCAGTCACCTGGTGTAACTTCCTTGCACTCTATTGGTGACAGTAAAGCAAGCCTGCCTAGTTTCAAGGGGAGGACTTAGTCTACCTCCAGATGAGGAAATGGCAAGGTCACACTCTGGAAGGGCATATTGCTGTGAGATGTGTGATACCCATCTTTGGAACATATGCCGTATCAGATTTCTGTTCTGTGAAATGAAGAAAAATGAGTTGGGGCTGGAGTTAATTGGTAAGATCTCTTCCAACATAAAAATGATGTAATTCTTTAAAATGAAAATCCAATTTTCTTTAAAAATAATTTACAAAATGATGATGTGCTTTTTTAGAGAGTCTACTTTAGGATATCTTTAAATAGAGAGGTACCCTGGTACAATAAGAAAAAACTCTTAAGCAATGTGAAAGACACTGATATGAGTTATGTGAGCCCTGTTTTTTCCCCTTATTTCAGCAGAGTTTTCTGTTGAAGTGATTTCTTTTTAGTGCAGCTTTATTTCTTGTGATTTAAAAATAATTAGGTGGCATGTGCATATCTCATCATGATTACCCTGAATGTTAATTTGGACATGAGTTAAATGTCCGACACGTGGGATTCAGGAGTAGAATGTAAGTTGGCGATCTGGGAGGTGACTGGACTTTGAAATAGGACTCAGAAACGCTTGTGGCTTACCCTTTTATCCTGAGACAGGGATTAAGAGAGAATGGATGGTGACCCTTCTGGAGAAAGCTTTTTCCTTGCTGGAGAGAGGGGTGAATCATCACCTTTGACAGTGGCACAGTTCTGATACCAGACATGCGCTTTGAAGGAGGGTGACTGTCGGGCAGCCGCCCTCAGGAAGGCATCAAAATTAAGGAGGGAAGGGATTGATGCACTGACTAATGTTTTAGTTTACAGGCACTGGCCCTTCTCTTTGTTCTGTTTTATCATACACATTTATCACGTTCAACCTGGCAACCCAACCAAATAGCTATTTAAGTTGTAAAAATGAATCATAGCACAATTTCATGAACTGTGTGATATAACTGAATCTAATCACATTATACAATGGGGTCTTTGCCAGCATGGTGTACCTGGTTCTGGGCTTCCTCAAAATAAGTAAGTAAATAAACAGGCTTCATTAAATATAGTCACCGCGGGGTGGCTGAGCTGGCTGGGTTGTGGGTCCAGGGAAGGATGCAGGCAGATGTGTCACACTGGACCATTATGCTTTTGTGAGCTAGCTCATCCCTGCAAAGCCTGCAGATCACACGGGCCCTCTTCTGTCCTCTGCATGCCACCAACTGATTCTCTAGTTTATTCAGCATGTAGCTAGAGGTCCTGGAAAGGATATAACCTCATGAATGAGGACTGCAAAGGAGGGCACTACTTCACTTCAATTCCAGAGTTCCAGGGCTTGCCTACTTTGTCCTAATCGAAAAGATGAACAAACAGAGTCTACCTCAAGGCCCACTCTTAGGAGTGGTGTCTACTCATGTGTTCAGCCTCTTTCTAGGTGCTTTCTGTGTGCTACTTATTTCACTCCCCCCCCTTTTTTTTTTGCTTTTTTTTTTGGTCAGGGTCACTATTTCCCAGGCTACAGTACAATGGCATGATCTCGGCTCACTGCAACCTTTGCCTCTTGGGTTCAAATGATCTCCTGCTTCAGCCTCCTGAGTAGCTGGGACTGCAGGTGTGCACCACCATGCCCAGCTAATTTTTGTATCTTTAATGGAGAAGGGATTTTGCCATGTTGGCCAGGCTGGTCTTGGGCTCCTGGGCTCAGGTCATCTACCTCGGTCTCCCAAAGTGCTGGGGTTACAGGCGTGAGCCACTATGCCCAGCAACTTATTGTACTCTCAAAGATAAATTGTGAACTGTAAGTGATATTATCTCCATTGTGATAGATGAGGAAATGGAAGCTCAGAGAGGTCCAGTAACTGACTCAAAGTCACTCAGCTAATAAATGTCAGGACAGAGATTTGAACTACCTTGTGGGTGGTAGAAGAGGTCGGAGAGGAGGGTGGATTGGTGGGGGGTGGGAGTAATGAACTGTGAACGTTGGAGCTGGAACTTGGCCTGTTGGTGGAGGGGCCAAGTGCTGTACTGCAGTTAGACTTGATGCTGTGGGTTGGGGGAATGCATGGGTTGGGAGGGTGATAGTAGCAGTGCTGTGTAACAGAGTCCTGGTGGTGGAAACTTGACTCAAGGGGTGGAAGTAGGCAGGAGAGGCCTGCATGGAACTTGGTATCTTCTGGCAGGAGGTAAGAAAGGCTTGAGCCAAAGCACTGGCTGGTGGAGCAGAGAAATGAGGTCAGCCCGGAGGAATATTCCTAGGGTAGAATCAACCATTTACAGGAGAGTCTCCACTTGCCTTCCTTCCCAATACTGACAGCCACTTGCATTTATTCCTTCCCTTCTCATTCTTCCCTGTGTCCTGCCTTTTTCTGTTCATCACTTTCCCCTTTCCTTTGTTTCTTTCTTTATCTTTGTCTCCATTTCATTCTTTTGCTTATTCCCTGTCTTGCTTTTCTTCTCCCTCCTTTCCTGCCCTGATATTTTTCTTCCTCTATCTCTACTCCTAAACATTTTGTGGTCTGCCCCGACCTCCATCCTCATCCCCATTCCTGCTTGGATCTCCTCTCCCTCTTCCACATTCTTTTCCTATGGAATGAATGAAAGAATAAATAAATAAATAAATTGTAAAATCTGTTTTCCTGTTGATTGTGTCAGCATGTTTTAGACTGCTGGGCTTTGCATGTTTTGCAGCTGGTTTTGATGCAGTTGTCAGACGGTGATGGATGACTATCATCATTTAAAGTGTAAAAGAAAATGCCTTGGCACAGAGAGACATGATCAACTGCCGTCTGCCAGCCTGGATAGGCACGGCCACCATTTTCTTCTTCCTTCTTCCGCCTCCCTTTCTGCTCACACTGCCCTTGCCAGAATCTACAAAAGTCATCGTGAGCTGTGCAGCACCGGGCTCTTGCCTTCTATAATATCACTTTGGTAGTTGTCAGATCATATGAAACGTCAAAATTCATGTGGCCTCTGCGAAGAGATATATTTAGTACAGCTGCTGCATACCTACACGCTACCTCTGACACTGACATATTAGTTATGCTGTCTTTTGCAATCTGATATCTTTAAATTTGCCACCTTGTTAAGTTTTGATTAATGTGATTCCATTTCACTAAAGTAATTGGCTTGGCCTGTTGTAAAAAATAATCAGCCCCCTCTACGGAACAAATGCTAGAACATGCTAATGAGGGAGTGAGTTCGTTACATTGATGGCGTGGACTGACAGTTATTAATGATTGTTATGATAAACAGACGACTGCGAATTGGGATGAGTTGGGCAAAAGTGACAGTTTAAAAATAACGTATATTGGAAGGTACTAACGAAGTAATATACTGTTAGGAAAACAATCATGCAAGTTGTCAAGGAAAGAAGTGTAATTATACAGCCGCATGGGCTGCTTAGGAGGACAGGGACCTGCCTGATAATGGACACATTTTTTGTTGGCAAGAGGGAAATATGTTATGGCAGAAAGAGGTGCAGATTGATAAATTAATTGGTCCTTCTCACAGCTCGGAGAGCAAACTTGGCTGGCAGTCACCATGCAGATTAGGGAGATGGAACTTGCCCAACGCTGCTTTTCCCCAGGACCTCCCCAGTCTTTGCTGCCAGACTTTCCTGAGGCCTCACTTGCCTCCTCTCTTACCCTCCTTCACCAGCTGCAACAAGTCGTAAGGAGTGCATCCCGAGGCAGTGTGTACAAAGGGCAACTTTGAGCTGGAATGCTTGCAGCCATGTCCAATTTTTTTTAAACCCTAAAGACTTAAATGCTCTATTGTTACTAAAATCTTTGGCTGTGATGGAGGTAATTATGGGTGGTTTCCAGCTCCATGAAGGAGAGACTTACACAGACTGGGGACCATGCAGAGGGAGGTGCCAACTCTGCTTCTAATACCAGCACGTTGCTGTTGGCAGTTTGTATAATTAGCCAAGACAGAGTAACGGCAGTGGCAGCGGTGGTGTGTGTCTGTAGCGGAGAAAAGGCGGCATACTCTTGAAGAAAGAGGTAAATGAAGAGAGTGGGTCTTGTACATAAGAGCTTTTTGTGACCCCTCTATGAGCATGGCTTCTGGATTGGTGTCTTGGTCAAGACTCTTAATTGCGTTAAACTAGTAACCAACTTGAGATAGCTTAAGCATACATAGAGGACTTACAAAGGTATTGACGCATCTCATGGAACTGAAGATCAAAGATATAGCTGGCCTTCTTGGGGACTGGAAATTGGAGAGAGGACCCAAGGTAGCTGGCCTCTAGGTCTCTCTTGTCTCTCTCTGTCCCCACTTCTCTTCACTTCTGCTCTCTTCCACCACCCCTACCCACACCAAGTCATGAAAGTGAAGTTCCGGAGCTCACAGATGTTGTTTGCCGGAAGATAGGGTATTGAAAGGAATGGTTTCCACCCTTGCCTCCAAATGTCAGACTTCTCAGAAAGGGACCTCAACTTCCCTTTGAGTGGCTCAGCTACGATGGCTTAGGGATACAATGGGGAACCTGCTGATGTTCAGACTGTGATACTTTGTTTTTCTCATAACAGTTATATCAGGATGTATATTAAGTAATCTTCACAATCACCCTGTTAGGCAGGGGCTGTTCTCTTTATTTTTTTGAGACAGAGTTATCGCTCTTGTTACCCAGGCTGGAGTGCAATGGCGCTGTCTTGGCTCACCGCAACCTCCGCCTCCTGGATTCAGGCAATTCTCCTGCCTCAGCCTCCTGTGTTCTCTTTATTTAACAGATGAGGATAACAAGGCTGAATGTTTGAGAACTTGGCCTAGGTCATGGTGAGTGGCCGAGCTGGAGTTTTAAGCAAGGTTCTCTGTCTCTGAAACCTGTCGCTTCTCACTCTGTCACACTGCCTCTTGCTATCGTGCTGTGCCTCCCCCCACAACTCAGGCTCCCCAGTGGAGCAGAATTATCTGCTTGAGAATCAAAGAAAAAGCCAGGAAAAATATTTTTTTCTGTGTCCTATTTGGACTCTCTAAGCAGAGACTGTGTAGGGGGCTCTTATAGGAAATTTATTATTTGCATTCAGATTTTGTGCTGCTCCACATATGCAAATATGGACCACGTGGGCCTCGGTACTGGTCTGCTTGGGGATGTGAGCAGAAATACAGTCTCATTATCTGGCCATCAAGCCCTACAAAGACTCTGGAGCCTCTTCGTGCAAAACATCTAGAGCAATCCTGAAATCAAAGGAAGCTGCCAATTACCTCACAGCAAACCTGACAATTAAGAAAAAAGGAAGTTTCACTTTTCTAAGTTGGAAACAGAAAGTATTTGCTCTGGGGAAGGAGCAGGTAACTAAGGTTTATTGAATGTCTAACGTGTTAGGGATGATACCAGGACTCCCTGGTGCTCTGTCTCATTTGGGCATATTCCCATTTTACAAATGAAGAAACAGATGTTCTGAGTAGTTGAAAACTGGACCTTCCAGTAGAATGGGCTATAGAATGATTGTTTCTACTGCTACATGGGCTGTGGTCCCTTGTAACCCATTGTTTTAAACCACTTCAACCATTTTAAAGTATACAGTTCAGTGGCATTAAGTACATTCATATTGTGCAACCATCAGCACCATCCATCTTCAGAACTTTGTTCACTTTGTAAAGCTGAAACACATTAAACAGTAACTCCCCATACCTCCCTCCCCTTAGCCCCTAGCAACCACAATTTTACTTTCTGGCTCTCTGAATTCGATTAAGGACCACTAAGTGCCTCATATGGGTGAATTATATAGTATTCGTCCTTTTGTATCTGGTGTTTTTCACTTAGCCTATGTACAAGTTTCATCCATATTGTAGCATGTGTCAGAATTTTCTTCATTTTTTAAAAAATTTATTTTATTGTATTTTAGGTTTTGGGGTACATGTGAAGAACATGCAAGATTGTTGCATAGGTACACACGTGGCAGTGTGATTTGCTGCCTTCCTCCCCATCACCTATATCTGGCATTTCTTCCCATACTATCTCTCCCCAACTCCCCACCCCCCACCGTCCCCCCCCATTTTCCCCCCAACAGACCCCAGTGTATAGTGCTCCCCTCCCTGAGTCCATGTGTTCTCATTGTTGAACACCCGCCTATGAGTGAGAACATGTGGTGTTTGATCTTCTGCTCTTGTGTCACTTTGCTGAGAATGATGGTTTCCAGTTTCATCCATGTCCCTATAGAGGACACAAACTCATCATTTTTGATGGCTGCATAATATTCCATGGTGTATATGTGCCACATTTTCCCTGTCCAGTCTATCATTGATGGGCATTTGGGTTGGTTCCAGGTCTTTGCTATTGTAAACGGTGCTGCAATGAACATTCAGGTGCATGTGTCCTTATAGTAGAACGATTTATAATCCTTTGGATATATACCCAGTAATGGGATTGCTGGGTCAAATGGAATTTCTATTTCTAGGTCCTTGAGGAATCGCCACATTGTCTTCCACAATGGTTGAACTAATTTACACTCCCACCAACAGTGTAAAAGTGTTCCTATTTCTCCACATCCTCTCCAGCATCTGTTGTCTCCAGATTTTTTAATGATCGCCATTCTAACTGGCGTGAGATGGTATCTCAATGTAGTTTTGATTTGCATTTCTCTGATGACCAGTGATGATGAGCATTTTTTCATGTTTGTTGGCCTCATGTATGTCTTCTTTTGTAAAGTATCTGTTCATATCCTTTGCCCACTTTTGAATGGGCTTGTTAGTTTTATTCTTGTAAATCTGTTTTAGTTCTTTGTAAATTCTGGATATCAGCCCTTTGTCAGATGGGTAGACTGCAAACATTTTTTCCCATTCTGTTGGTTGCTGATTCACTCTAATGACTGTTTCTTTTGCTGTGTAGAAGCTGTGGAGTTTGATTAGGTTCCATTTGTTTATTTTGACTTTTGTTGCCAATGCTTTTGGTGTTTTGGTCATGAAGTCCTTGCCTACGCCTATGTCCTGAATGATTTTGCCTAGATTTTCTTCTAGGGTTTTTATGGTGTTAGGTCTTATGTTTAAGTCTTTAATCCATCTGGAGTTAATTTTAGTGTAAGGTGTCAGGAAGGGGTCCAGTTTCTGCTTTCTGCACATGGCTAGCCAGTTTTCCCAACACCATTTATTAAACAGGGGATCCTTTCCCCATTGCTTGTTTTTGTCAGGTTTGTCAAAGATCGGATGGTTGTAGATATGTTGTGTTGCCTCCAAGGCCTCTGTTCTGTTCCATTGGTCTATATCTCTGTTTTGGTACCAGTACCATGCTGTTTTGATTACTGTAGCCTTGTAGTATAGTTTGAAGTCTGGTAGTATGATGCCTCCCGCTTTGTTCTTTTTGCTTAGAATTGACTTGGCTATGCGTGCTCTCTTTTGGTTCCACATGAAGTTTTAGGTGTTTTTTTCCAGTTCTGTGAAGAAGGTCATTGGTAGCTTGATGGGGATAGCATTGAATCTGTAAATTACTTTGGGCAGTATGGCCATTTTCACGATATTGATTCTTCCTAACCATGAACATGGAATGTTTCTCCATCTGTTTGTGCCCTTTCTTATTTCATTGAGCAGTGGCTTGTAGTTCTCCTTGAAGAGGTCCTTTACTTTCCTTGTTAGTTGTATTCCTAGGTATTTTATTCTCTTTGTGGCAATTGTGAATGGCAGTTCGTTCTTGATTTGGCTCTTTTTAAGTCTGTTGTTGGTGTATAGGAATGCATGTGATTTTTGCACATTGATTTTGTATCCTGAGACTTTGCTGAAGTTGCTTATCAGTTTCAAGAGATTTTGGGCTGAGATGATGGGGTCTTCTAGATATACAATCATGTCGTCTGCAAATAGAGACAATTTGACTTCCTCCTTTCCTATTTGAATACACTTTATTTCCTTTTCTTGCCTGATTGCTCTGGCTAGAACTTCCAGTACTATATTGAATAGGAGTGGTGAGAGAGGGCATCCTTGTGTAGTGCCAGATTTCAAAGGGAATGCTTCCAGTTTTTGCCCATTCAGTATGATATTGGCTGTTGATTTGTCGTAAATAGCTTTTATTATTTTGAGATACATTCCATCAATACCTAGCTTGTTGAGGGTTTTTAGCATAAAGAGCTGTTGAATTTTGTCAAAGGCCTTCTCTGCATCAATTGAGATAATCATGTGATTTTTGTCTTTGGTTCTGTTTATGTGGTGAATTATGTTTACAGACTCACATGTGTGGAACCAGCCTTGCATCCCCAGGATGAAGCCTGCTTGATCATGGTGGATAAGCTTTTTGATGTGTTGTTGCAATTGGCTTGCCAGTATTTTATTGAAGATTTTTGCATCTATGTTTATCTTGGATATTGGCCTGAAGTTTTCTTTTCTTGTTGAGTCTCTGCCGGGTTTTTGTATCAGGATGATGTTGGTCTCATAAAATGCTTTGGGAAGGATTCCGTCTTTTTGGATTGTTTGGAATAGTTTCAGAAGGAATGGTACCAGCTCCTCTTTGTATGTCTGGTAGAATTCAGCTGTGAACCCGTCTGGACCTGGGCTTTTTTTGGGTGGTAGGCTCTTAATTGCTGCCTCAACTTCAGACCTTTTTATGGGTCTGTTCAGAGTTTCAGCTTCTTCCTGGTTTAGGCTTGGGAGGATGCAAGTGTCCAGGAATTTATCCATTTCTTCCAGGTTTACTAGTTTATGTGCATAGAGTTATTTGTAATAATCTCTGATGATGGTTTGAATTTCTGTGGAATCTGTGGTGATATCCCCATTATCATTTTTTATTGCATCAATTTGGTTATTCTCTCTTTTCTTTTTTATTAATCTGGCTAGTGGTCTGTCTATTTTGTTGATCTTTTCAAAAAACCAGCTCCTGGATTTATTGATTTTTCGAACGGTTTTTTGTGTCTCTATCTCCTTCAGTTCTGCTCTGATCTTAGTTATTTCTTGTCTTCTGCTAGGTTTTGAGTTTCTTTGATCTTGCTCCTCTGGCTCTTTCAATTTTGATGATGAGGTGTCAATTTTAGATCTCTCCTTGCTTCCTATGTGGGCACTTATTGCTACATATTTTCCTCTAGAGACTGCTTTAAATGTGTCCTGGAGATTCTGGTATGTTGTGTCTTCATTCTCGTTGGTTTTGAATAACATCTTTATTTCTGCCTTCATTTCACTGTTTATCCAGTCAACATTCAAGAGCAAGTTGTTCAGTTTCCATGAAGCTGTGCGGTTCTGAGTTAGGTTTTGAATTCTGAGTTCTAACTTGATTGCACTGTGGTCTGAGAGACTGTTTGTTATGATTTCCGTTCTTTTGCGTTTGCTGAGGAGTGATTTACTCCCAATTATGTGGTCAATTTTAGAGTAGGTGTGATGTGGTGCTGAGAAGAATGTATATTCTGTGGATTTGGTGTGGAGAGTTCTGTAAATGTCTATTAGGTTTGTTTGGTCCAGGTCTGAGTTCAAGTCCTGGATATCCTTCTTAATTTCTGTCTGGTTGATCTGTCTAATATTGACAATGGGGTGTTAAAGTCTCCCACTATAATTGTGTGGGAGTCTAAGTCTCTTTGTAAGTCATTAAGAACTTGCCTTATATATCTGGGTGCTCCTGTATTGGGTGTGTATATATTTAGGATCATTAGCACTTCTTGTTGCATTGATCCTTTTACCATTATTTAATGTCCTTCTTTGTCTCTTTTGATCTTTGTTGCTTTAAAGTCTGTTTTATCAGAGATGAGAATTGCAACTCCTGCTTTTTTTTGCTCTCCATTTGCTTGGTGAATCTTCCTCCATCCCTTTATTTTGAGCCTTTGTGTATCCTTGCATGTGAGATGGGTTTCCTGGATACAGCACACCGATGGGTTTTGTCTTTTTATCCAATTTGCCAGTCTGTGTCTTTTGATTGGAGCATTTAGTCCATTTACATTTAGGGGTAATATTGTTATGTGTGAATTTGATACTGCCATTTTGGTGCTAGCTGGCTGTTTTGCCCATTAGTTGATGCAGATTCTTCATTGTGTTGATGCTCTTTACCATTTGGCATGTTTTTGGAGTGGCTGGTACTGGGTGTTCCTTTCTATGTATAGAGCCTCTTTCAGGAGCTCTTGTAAAGCAGGCCTGATGGTGACGAAATCTCTGAGTACTTGCTTGTTTGCAAAGGATTTTATTTTTCCTTCACTTATGAAGCTTAGTTTGGCTGGATAGGAGATTCTGGGTTGAAAGTTCTTTTCCTTAAGGATGTTGGATATTGCCCCCCACTCTCTTCTGGCTTGTAGGGTTTCTGTTGAGAGATCTGCTGTGAGTCTGATGGGCTTCCTTTTGTGGGTAACCCGACCTTCCTCTCTGGCTGCCTTTAGTATTTTCTCCTTCATTTGAACCCTGGTGAATCTGATGATTATATGCCTTGGGGTTGCTCTTTGTAAGGAATATCTTTGTGGTGTTCTCTGTATTTCCTGGACTTGAATATTGGCCTGCCTTGCTAGGTTGGGGAAGTTTTCCTGGATAATATCCTGAAGAGTATTTTCCAGCTTGGATTCATTCTCTTCGTTGCATTCAGGTACACCTATCAAATGTAGATTAGGTCTTTTCACATAGTCCCACATTTCTTGGAGACTTTGTTCATTCCCTTTTACCCTTTTTTCTCTATTCTTGCCTTCTCATTTTATTTCATTGAGTTGATCTTTGACGTCTGATATCCTTTCTTCTGCTTGGTCAATTCGGCTGTTGAAACTTGTGCATGCTTCACGAAGTTCTCGTGTTGTGTTTTTCAGCTCCATCAATTCACTTATATTCCTTTCTAATTTGTCCATTCTTGTTAGCATTTTGTCAAATCTTTTTTCAAGGTTCTTAGTTTCTTTGCATTGGGTTAGAGCATGTTCTTTTAGTTCACAGAAGTTTCTTACTACCCACCTTCTGAAGTCTGATTCTGTCATTTCATCACACTCGTTCTCCATCCAACCTTTTTCCCTTGCTGGTGAGGAGTTGTAATCCCTTGTAGGAGGAGAGGTGTTCTGGTTTTGGGTGTTTTCATCCTTTTTGCACTGGTTTCTTCCCATCTTTATGGATTTATCTACCTGTCATCTTTGTAGTTGCTGACTTTCAGATTGGGTCTCTGAGTGGACGTTCTGTTTGTTGATGATGAAGTTATTTCTGTTTCTTAGTTTTCCTTCTAACAGTCTGGCCCCTCTGCTGTAGGACTGCTGAGGTCCACTCTAGGCCCTGCTTGCCTGGGGATCACCTGCAGCAGCTGCAGAACAGTAAGGGTTGCTACCTGTTTCTTCTTCTGCTATCTTTGTCCCAGAAGGATACCCATCAAATGTCAGTCTGTTCTCTCCTTTATGAGGTGACTCTTTGGATATACAGGGGTCAGGGAGCTGCTTGAGGAGACAGTCTGTCCTTTATAGGAGCTCAAGTGCTGAGCTGTGAGCTCCGTTGTTCATTCAGAGCTACTGGGCAGGTACATTTAGGTTTGCTGCAGCAGAATTCATAAACTGCTTATTGTTCCCAGGTACTCTGTCCCAGGGAGTTAGGGATTTATTTATGAGTTTCCGTTGTGCTGCTGCCTTTTTTTTTTTCAGGGCTGCCCTGCCCAGCAAGGAGGGAGCCTGGTCACTGTCTGCCTGCAGAGGCTTTGCTGAGCTGCTGTGGGCTCCACCCAGCTGCCACGTGAACTTCCCTGCAGTCTTGTTTATATGGGTGTAGTTAGAACTGCCTCGGCAATGGTGGCTCACATCTGTATTGGCGGACTCTCTCTGTAATGGCAGGTTGCCTTGGCAGCGGCGGGTTGCCTTGACCACAACAGGCAGCCTCAGCAATGGCGGGTTGCCTTGGCAATGGCAGGCTGCCTCAGCAATGGCGGACTACCTCCCTATTGGTGAAGTGCCTCGGTAATGGTGGATGCCCCTCCCCCACAGAGCTGTACCATCCTGGGTTCAGCTGCACTTGCTGTGAAACTCTCAATCCAGAGAGTTTCTGATTGCTATTCTTTTGTGGGGGTGGGACCAGCTGAGCCTGATCACCTGACTCCCTGCCTCAGAGCCTTTTTATTCTTTTTTAGTTGAACGGTTCCTCTATCCCAGTCACCTGTTGAAAGGGTGCTGGAATCTGTGTGTTTTCCTGTGCAGCGACTCACTGCCCCGGCTTAAAGAGCAGCACTGAGATTTGTGGCGCTTTTTTTTTCTTTTTTTTGCCCAGGAATCTCCTGGCCTGGCTCCCTGTTCAGTCCCCTCTTTAATCAGATGAATGGGTGACTTCCTGGGTCTCCAATCACCAGCCAGAAAGGCACCCAGACCAGTGTATTTTGTACGGAGAACCTCCGTCTGGGGTGCTGACAAAGCAGCTGCGTGGGGCAAAGCAGCCGCGCCGACCAAAAGAACCGTGCTGGCCAAAACAGCTGCGCTGGTGACCCGTGAGGCTCCTCCGCCTGGGAATCTCCTGGTCTGTGGGCAATAAAAATGCGGCGTCCACTCACCCTCTGCACTTTCACTGGGAGCTGCAACTCCGAGCTATTCCTAAATGGCCATCTTGGATATTCCCTCGGAATTTTCTTCATTTTTAAGGCTGAATAATATTGCACTATATGTGTATATCACATTTGGCTTAGCTATCCTTCAATGGACAGTCGGGTTAATCCCACCTTTTGGCTATTATGAATAATGCTTTCCTAAACATGAGTGTACAGATACCTCTTTAGCACTGTGTTCTTTGAATACAACACTTGTGTATCTTTTCATCTGTTGATAGACATTTGGATTATTTCCAGTTTTTGGCTATTACAAATAATGCCACTATATGTATGTACCATATTTTATCTGTTCATCCATCAGTGGTGACTTGGACTGCTTCTGTCTTTGGCCACTGTGAATAATGCTGCTGTAAATATCAGTGCACAAATATCTGTTCCTGTTTCTGCGTTTAGTTCTTTTGGGTGTATATCTAGAAGGGGAATTGCTGTATCATATTATAGTTATAGTTCTAATTTTTTGAGGAATTGCCATACTGTTTTTTATAGCAGCTGCACACCTTTCCAACTTACCTACATTCTTGCCAACACTTCTTTTTGTTTCGGTGTATGTGATCATGGCCATCTCAATGAATATGTACAGCATCTCATGTGGCTTTTATTTGCATTTCCCTAATGATTAGTCATATTGAATACCTTTACAGGTGCTTATTGGCCATATGTGTATGTTCTTTGGAGAACTGTCTATTCAAATCCTTTGCATATGTTTGAATTGGGTCTTCTTTTGTTGATGTTATTGTTGAGCTTTGGGACTTCTCTCTGTATTTTGAGTATTAATCCCTTATCAGATATGTGATTTGCAAACATATCTTCTCATTACATTGGCTGCCTTTTTACTCTGTTGATAGTGTCCTTTGATGTGCAAGATTTTAGTTTTGATGAAGTCCAGTTTGTCTATTTTTTTCTTTTGTTGCCTGTGCTTTTGGTGTCATAGTCAAGAAATCATTGCCAAATCCAGCGTCGTGAAGCTTTCCCCTATGTTTTTGTCTGAAAGTTTTAGAGTTTTCATTCTTAAATGTTGATTTATTTGATGCATTTTGAGCTAATTTTTGTAGTGTTAGATAAAAGTCCAACTCATTTTTTTTTTTTTTGCATGTGGATGTCCAGCTTTCCCAGGACAATTTATCGTAAAGACCATTTTTCCGCCATTGAATGGTCTTAGTACCCTTGTCAAAAATCATTTGACCATCTGCAAGAGTTATTTCTAGGTTCTCTATTCTTTTAATTACAAAATTATTTTTATCTTCCCCATTATATTATTGACTTTTTTTTTTCCATCATAAGATTAAGCGATAGCAGAATTTAAATATTTAGAGCCCTGGATAGTAGTTGCGATCCAGAGTCTAGTCCTGGCTCTGACCCTGAAACAGGTCACAACACCATTCTTTGCCTCTCTTCCCAACTTTTGAAAAGGAAAGTTGAGGCTACTGATGATTTTAAAGACAACAGAGAAAACAGACTTGGAATGGTCTTTCAAGTCTTTCAAAGGAAAGGGAGGGAGGGCCCTTTCCTAACTGGAAGGCTCGGATTTCTGGTGGATGTGAGGGCCACCATCTTCCTGACCCTCAGATGACCCTTCTTCCTGTAATCCCATGACTAAACTGTAGGTCAGCACCGGGGTGAGGATGCGGTCAGAGGATGAGCCCCCATGGTGGGCAAACAGGGCCAGAGAGAACTCTCATCAGCATTATAGATGGTTGCCCCAGCATCAAAGGGCAGCCCACTCTCTCCTCAGGGCAGGGAAGCCTCTTTGTGTCTTTCACATTGTTGTGAAAAGAGAAAAAACCACTTAGCCCAAAACATTCTCTCCACCATTTTCTGCCTGATCTCTGTTTCTTTCTCTCCTGACATTCTTCTCTCTTAGCCCTGGAAAGGCCCATGTCTTCCTTCTCTCTTGCCTTGTGTATATTTTCACAATGAGGTTTCTGTACTCTGTGTGCCATTATGCCATGATGTTACTGTATGGCAAGAGACAGGACATATTCCTAAGCACCAGTCGTGTATACCTCACATAACAGTGAGCTGTGAGGTAAATCCACGAGCCTGGAAACCTGGGCTCATGAAGAGAGCTGCTTCCATGCTCTAGGATCTGGGCAGAAAATGTGATTCTAAAGGATTATGTTTAAGGGTATTGCTCATCCCTGAAGACTGTGCACATGGTCATTAGCCCTTGGGTATCCTCCCATGTAGAGATTTCTTTGCATTTCAGTCTGCTTTGGCTGCAGCTGGAAATCAATAGGAATAGGAAGTCTTGTGTCTCTCACAACAAGCTCATTTATTCATCCATTCTCTGGACACTCAAGGAGAAATATTGGCTCCTACCTCTTAGGATCTGTGTCTAAGCCAAATGATGTTGGCTTAGACATACTAGGAGGAGATTTTCAAGCCATGTTAGAAGAGGGAACATAGTCACCTTTATCTTTCCAAGTTGTCTGTCAGTTGAGAACCATGCTGCTGTTAACAGCACCTTCTGGTGGCCCAAAAGGAAGGCATAAGGACGCAGACAATCTTGCTTAGCCTTTATGGGAAGAGTCTTTGGTAGGCCTTGGTGACTGGGCACATGGAGCTCTATGATGGTGGATTTTTACATTGCATAGGGTTTTGATGAAAGATATGGTAGAAGCCCCTAAAGCGCCAAAGGGTACTGATACACTTGACCCTTCTTCACTTCCATCTCACAATATTGCTATGAAAATGCAATCAATCCAGTTTCTGACATCTTCTCCATCCCACTCTCAAGAGCACCTACTGTATCAACATGACATTTTAAAATCTTGGCTTGTTTTCCAGGCCATGAATTTAATTTCTCATTGCTCCACCATTTGGCTTTTATGCTCTCAAAGCAAAAAGTTGTCCAATAATAGTTACCACCATCTTGTTAGTCAGGTCTTCTTTTTGGGCATCCTAAAACCAGATAATTTTAAAAAATTCATTGCAGCCATGGGCACTCAGCCTTGTGCTAATAGCCACCAAGTTCTGACAAAGCAAGTCCGACATCCCTCGATAAGTAAAATCCAAACCTCCTGATGTTGTGTAACAGTAAGCAGATTGGCATGTCTTTGGATTAGTGGAGGCACTGAAGCAAAATGCTCAATCCTTAGTGACCTTTGGCAAATGGATGGGGATGTGTAGCCATTGTAGGTTATCTTTATGTTCACTGTGTAGACACTCAGCCTCTGCCAGGCCAAGACAGAAGCTGTCAGGGCAGATAAACTTAGTTGGGAACTAGCTGTTTTTCTGACTACATCAAAGTGCTTTGCAGAACTATTTTGTCTGTTAACCTGCTTCTTCTTTAAACCTGTCTGTGAATAGTTCTGTGAAGCATTAAGCCCTCCCTCTTGGGTTTTGGGCCGCCTGTACTTTGTTTTAATCTTCGGGTCTAGGATTGACTTTCTCGTAAAATGTACAGTCTAGTGTCCTCAGTTGCAGTGGCTTCTGGTGAGTTCCTTTTAGGGAGTCTGTGGGAGATGCCGTATCTGTGTCTATCAGACATGTATTCTGGGGGACGTGTATGTGGGTTTCTTCTATCTGTCCAGGAAGCATTCTGTGAAAGTAGGGTTCCTTTTGATCACTTCTTTCTGAGCCTATTAATGCCTGTTTCTAGTTTAAACATAATTTATATGTTGATGTAGAATTTTCCAAGCACTTGGAAAAAAAAATGGGCAAACATTCTTACCACTTGGAGTAAAGCTCATACTTTTATTTCCCCCCTCTGCTAGAGAATTGATGACTAAAGGCCAGGAATGTTGATGCCAAAGACTCTCTCTTCTTTTGGGCAAGTTGCTTGACTTCTTTGGGCTCAGGTTTGCTCCCCTTTAAAATAAGGTGGTCACATTAGGTGACTTCTAAGGCCCACTCTGGCTTTAATGGACTCCAAGCTCTCTAAGACTGAAGCAGAGAATATTTTTGGGGAAGTGGATGAACTGTTGAGTTTTCTTCTTTCATTCCTATTTCAGGTGAAGATAAAAGACTTAGCTCTCTATTGAGCTGACATGGATTCAGAATTCATTAGTGTTCAGGCTTTCTTTTAAGCTTCATACAGGATTGCGAAGGGAAAAACCTGCCCTCAATTCCTTTGCCTTGTTAGTTCTCATATTGTGTGCTGCAGAAACTGCTAATTGTCATGGGAGGTGATGGGTGAGGTTCTGGTCTCTTGAAGGAAAAGTCAAAATTTTCAGTTCCTGTCCCCCTCTTGTTTAGGTAGAGGTGTATTCAAGTCTAATAGAAAAGGACTCTAAATTAAATCTAATTTGAAGTTAATTAAATTTGCCCCTTCCCCAAAGCAATGGGGAGCGAGAGAGAGAGAGAGTTGCACAGTAACAATGTGAATTCCAGTTGAATACAAGATACTGTAATAATGAAAATATAATTTTTTGAGCACTCTTTGGTGAGTGCCTATGGGTTACCATTGCCTGTGCTATGTAACATACACATGTATGCATGTTTTGCTAAAGAGTCATCTAGACATAACTTTAATTTATCACAAACTCTTATATTGCTAATCTTTTCAAGAGGCTTTTCTTTAGCTTTAGTTTATAACTCAAAGTATGATCTTATACTTGTGTGTGAAAATGCAGTCCTTGAAGCTTAAGCCCAGTTACCTGTGTTTGTACATTAGTTTCACAGAACATTGTTTTCGAAAAAATGTCATCAGCATTCCTTTCTGAACGTTTGATTCCTGCTGGGTATACCCTTTTTCCACATTTCTCTGACTCAGCCTTCTCTACATCTGCTAAGAAGTTTGTAGTTGTCCAGCATTCGCTTGGTAAAGTCCCTGAGATGGCCTTCATAGGGACGTTTGCTCCCCTAATGCTGGAAGTCACACCGGCAGTCAGTGCACTGTCCCTCGTGATCAGGCACTGCCCCTAATGTGTTGTCTTTCTTTGGTGGAGGGATCAGCTAATGTGAAACTGGAAAGCAAATCTTTGGTTGAAAGATTTTTCCTTTGGCTATATAATAATTTTAATTTGGAATTAGCTCATTTCAGCAAGAGGTTGCCCGAAACATCCAATTCTTGGCTCTATCACTTACTGGCTGTATGACTGTGGGCAGATGTCTTATTGTCTCTGAGCCTTACTTGTACATTGGAGATATTACATCTTTACAAGGTTGTCCTAGAGGGTGACTGAGATAATGCTCATCAACCTGCTCGTTCACGTAAGTTGAATGGGAACCACCAATAGTTCTCATGGAAAGTTGAATGGGAACCATCAATAGTTCTCACGCAGGAGTACATTAAATTTACTAGTTGAATTTTACTAATGGAGCTTCAAGACAAATGTGAGGATGGAGGCCACCTGATTTAGTTTTCCACTCTGTAATTGGGAAGTTCTGAATCACTTCCATTTTCCTTAATATCTGGAGTGTTTCATTGTTTGGCTCTTGTCCTCTCCCCTCTCCTTCTCTTTATTCTTTAAAGATTTCCTGGCATGAAGATTTGCCAGTTCATTTGTCTTGGGGTAAGTTTAGCACAAGAAGTAAAACCAAACCATAGTCATACACAAATGCGAACAGCAGCATCACCCCACGATAATGCAACTTAAAAGGAAGTTTGACAGAATTAGAAATCTGACAATGTCTTTGTAGGAGCTTTCAGAGAAAATAGTGGGAGTTTCATATATTTGAAGCAATGAAAGCAGGAATGAGAAAAGCATGTCTTTGAGAAGACAGAGAAGACAACTAAAAGAAATCCTTACAGCTCAAGATTTGAAATCACAATCATGTGACATTTTTGGAAGCTAAACAGAAAAATTAACTTTGCTCTAGTTTTTATGGACTTCTTTTGACTTATTGCATAAAAATAACAGAAATTTCTGGCAAGTGGACTGGATTTCTAATACTCTTCCCCGATATGTATTTGTTATTATGAAAACATTAACAGTATTAGAATGTGGCTATATTCCATTTTTACTTTGAGAACCTCGACATTTTAACGGGTACATGTAACTGATAAATCGTTTTTGTGGTTGTCAAAACCAGCAAGGCTAACTTTGTACGTTTCCTATTATAACTAAAAGCACTTTGACAGTCTGAAATTGGGTGTATCAGTATGGAGAGCAAACAGCCTATTCATTTTATCACCATACTTTTCTAAGGATTTTGACATTTCTGAAATACATACCACTTCTAAACAGTGAAACACAAAGTTGGTAAAGGTTGTGATGGCTGCAGTTCATGGAAGTTGACCATCCTGTTGGGATTGCCATTTCCCTTGGCAGGTACCTTGCTAGGCCAGCCTGCCACACATCTGGTCAAGTGACCATCAGGAGACCACCATCGTGTGGTCTCTCCACATCCTTGAGGCCCAGCTGACCATTTTTGGTGTCCTGAGAACTGAAATCTGGGAGTCAGTTTTCAGGTGGATTCAGGCATGGAGCATCTGATGATGTTGGAGTCAGTCACAATGAACCAGACCCTGGGCTCCAGGCAGGACCAGGCTCTGTGGAGAGAGGCAGTATACCTGAGTGACTGAGGTCTGTTCAGAGGAGGAAAAACATCTCTAGGCAGAGAGAAGGCCACGGTTGGGTCCCCTGGCCTGAAAGGTTTGGGCCTTGCAGTGTCTCTGCAGGTGGGATGTTTCGTGTACTGGTCAGTGACATTTTTTTAGGGCAGATCTGGATAAGGGTGTTTGGTCCAAATGTGTGTGGAGTCTGGGCCCCTTCACCTGCACATCTCTCATCCCACTGTCTCTCTCCAGCCTGTCCCCTCTGTGACCTGGTCATCCGCTTCTCTGCCTGGAGCTCCCCTCATATGAACCATCTGTTGGCACTAGAGTGACCTTCTGCTGATCCCGTCTTGCTTACCTCATTTCTTCCATTAGCTGTGAACTTTTTGAGGACAGTACATATCTTATATTTTTAGTTTGTGCTTTAATTGTTCACCATAGCTCATGTTCTATCTCATCCCCATAGTATTTTTTGAACAATTATTTTATCTGAAAATACTTGTAGTGGTCTTTCGGTCTTTAGCCTGGAAATTAGCCTGATGACTAATGTTTTGTGTGGGGAGGTTAGCAGAGTAGGTAATGGCTAAGAGCCCAGATTCTGGAGCCAGACTGCTTGGCTCAGCAAAGCTGCTTTCTGGCTGTGTGAACTTGAATGAGTTAAACTACCCCTCTGTGCCTTAGTTTCTTTATCTGTACAATCTGTGCAATAGTAGAAGTACCCACTTCATACAATTGCACTCTATGAATTCGCTGTTGTTGGTTGCTGTTGTTACTGTTCTTGTTATTGTTCTCTTACCTGAGGACTTCAGAGACAAAGCTGTAGCAGTCACGGTGCTTTGTGAGGCTGATTGAATGGAGGAGTCTTTGTTTGGAGGCGGGAAGATGACTCCCTGCCCCCTGTTTGTCCCTCGTTTTTTCCTGTCCTCTACAACTAGCATGCCCTGCAGTTCATTTCCCTGTTGAAGGGACAATGATGATGCCTTTTATACGCAGGGACTCCTCAGCTGCTTGCTTTTGTGAGCAGGTATCTCCTCTGTTAAGAGATTAGAATCTTAATCCTAAATGATATTTCATGGCCTAAGACTTAAATTTATATATCACCATCAGGAATAATGTATTGGATTGCATTAAACAGATTGTAGATTAACATGCAACTATAAAACAAATCATCAATGCGTTGTTGACAAGTCTAAGTGCAAGTTCATATATTTAACTACATTTGGGGAATATTGAAGTGTTTAAAGCAGCTTAATGGGTTGATGTAAAATTAAGCATCATATTCTATTTCAATTTGTGAGCCAGCCTGAGAGACAATAAAATAGAGGCGAGGCTTGAGAGAAAGGAGTGTGGAAGAAAATTTGGAATCAGACTTGGCATCAGGGAAATCCTGGCATGGTCAAAACCTGTTGGGTAGCAGTAGAAGAGTGTCCACTTACTTATTCAGTCTACTAGCAGGTATTTGAAGCCTCAAGGAGTTTATAGTCTAGTTGAGGAGATAAACCAACCAACACACTGAAAACAATGGTGAAAAATGAGAGACCTAGTGTCCTTTAGCACTGAGCTGGGTGAGATGGGCCACCTGCTATGGGAGTTCACAGGAAAGGACAGTGGCATTTGGAATGGTCAGAAAGATCTTAGAGATGATGTCACTTGAGCTGATCCTGATAAGGCAATCAGGAGGAGACTGGAAGTCAAGGGTGGAAGTGTGATAGGCACTTGGGTCATGGTGCGCTGGGACCCCAGGAAACTCATGATTGGACAGTTGGGTAGGGCCAGGTCCTGGAGAACCATGGCAGCCAGGTAAACACTGATCCTGGAACCAGGAACAGAGCACCTGGGGTTCAAATCCCTGATCCCTCACTTTCTAGTGTGGCTCTAGGTGGGTTACATAACTGCTTTCTCAGTTTTCTCATCTGTAAAATGGGGATAACATCAGTATGTACCTTTGAGGATTGTTGCGAAGAGTCAATATGTTGTTGAATAGAGGAGGGGTATAGCAGTGGAGGTGGCATTTGACCTTCATGGTATTTAGGTTTGCGTCCAGGATGAGAGAGTAGAGTTGGGGAGCAGACTGGGGAGGCTTTTTTTTTTTTTTTTTGAGATGGAGTTTCGCTCTTGTTAACCAGGCTGGAGTGCAATGGCGCAATCTCGGCTCACCGCAACCTCCCAGGGGAGGCTGTCTAAGCAGTTTCGGTGCAGGGTAATGGCTCCTAGGCTAAGAATAGACTCTAATAAGAAAAAGTATATGTGTGGATTTCTTTTTCTTGACTTTTATTCTTTTACTGTCCTTTGGGCTGTGGAGACTATCTGTGTGTCTACTCTCTCATGGTTTTGTAAGCCTTCCTCTCAGCAGTGCACCCCGCGCAAGAGACGTGAGCTGGGAACGTGGACCCTGCTGGATGTGGGCGTGTCCTTTCTCCCCCTTCTCTCTGGCTCCATAGTATTGAGACTTTTTTGTACCTATACCAAAAATGGCTGCTAATTGACTTGGAGCACATAAAAATAATGGATATGTGTTCTCTGGAGAGACACCTCAGGCTCTACTTGAAGATAATATGGGGTGAGTAGGAAAAATCGCAGTGTAGTCCGGAGCTGCGTTAAAGGGAACAAGACGTGCAAAGGCTTTTCACTGCGTGCTGTGTGAATGAGATCCTTGTTGGAACTCTGGATTGCTTACCAGAGTTCAAAGAAAATAAAAAAAAAAAAAAAAAAAAAAAAAAAAAACAGAGGCAGCGAAGGCTGGTAAAAAAATGATTCAAAGGGTAGAAAATAGATCTCTGAAGGAAAATCTTGTAAGACTGGAGTGTTCAGACTAGGGAAGGAAAAAGAGGGTAAATTAATTCCTAACCTCAAATAGCAAAGGGTTTCTTTTCTTTTCTTTTCTTTTCTTTTCTTTTCTTTTTTAATGTGAAGCTTTATTTCTCAAAGAACATTCTATGGAACCCAAGTTCTGGAAGGGGGTAGCTTCTGAAATCAGATCAGTTTGGGAAGTGATGTGCCTTATCCCCCATGGACAATTCCGAAAGCGCATTAGCATCTAAGAGGGACTGAGGATTTCTGCAGGAAAGAACCTCATTTTACTTTGAGTAACCTAGTGCATTCCAAACATTTTCATCTCTGGAAATTTTTATTTTTCTAACACCTTTGGAAAATGTTGAGTCAGAATCACTAAGATGGTGTGCAGTATAAAAGAAAAAATAAAAGATTTGAGGTGTGAGACCAAACACTGGGGTGATAATAGAATTTTCTACTGGGGGAAGTATAGGGTCCTCTTCTTTCTTGGTGAGTGGTGGTGAAGAAGAGAATACAGTCAGCCACCTGTTTTTAAGGCCATGTGTCTAATTAAGTACAGGGGTCACTGCTCCTGTCCTTCCCAGTCCTGGGAAATTCAAGCTGAGTGCTGTGGGCTTAGGTTTGGCGCCCAAATGATTGTTTGTTGGTGGCAGGAGAAGCTTGGTGGGCCTGTCCCCAGTGGCAGGAGATGAGATGGATGGACCATGGGACCAGCTGAGGAAGGACACACACCTGGCTCTTTGCTAAGGCCAGCCTGGGGAGATGCATGGCACATTGCCAACACAAAGTGCATGTCTGCCCCTGCTCAAGGGCAGGAGTCATCCAGGGACTGTCAACTCATGGTGCCTCTTAGGGAGTTCAAGAACCAAAATTCAGGAGAGGCACTTTCAGTTTACACTACTTTCTTCATTGAGGTTGGCAAGTCTGTTTCCAGTTTAAAACCCAATTTCCTTCTCTTCCCTTTGTTTTCTTCTTCTCTCTCTCTTCTTGCCTCCCTCCCTTCCCCCTCTTTTTTTTTCTTTCTTCCCCAGCTTTATTTGAGGTGAAATTGACAAATAAAAATTGTGTATATTCAAGACACACAACACGATGATTTGATATACATATACATTGTGAAATGATTGAGATTCTGTCATTTTCAACAACGCAGATGAACCTGGAGGATATTACACCAAGTGAAACAAGCCAGACACAGAAAGACAAATACTGTATTACCTCACTTATATGTGTAATCTAAAAAAGTCAAACTCTTAGAAGCAGGGAGTAGAAAGGTGGTCGCTAGGGACTGGGAAATGGGGGAAAAATGGGGAACTGTTGGTCAAAGATAAAAACTTTCAGTTATAAGATGAATAAGTTCTGAGGATCTAATGTACAGCATGGTGACCACAGCTGTATTTTACACTTGAGATTTCTAAGAGAGCAGATCTTAAGTGCCTCTCCCTCCCTCTCTTTAATCTCTCTGTCACTTCCTTTCTTTCTTTTTCTCTATCTCGTTCTTTCTCTTTTCAACAAAGAGGGAGAAAATGAAGGCTTCCTGCTCCATCATTGCTCTGTGAGTTTCTTGCTTTTCACTGAGTGAGATGCATCCTTCTTCTTGATCCTGGGAGGAACTTTCTGTTTTTCTAAGTCATAGGTGACTTTCTCTCTCCCCTACTTTCTCTCCCCATCCCCATAGAAATGTGTGTGTCTAGGTGTCTCTGTCTTTCTCCCTCTCTGTTTCTTCTCTCTCTACACACACACACAGGCGCACACAGACACTATCTTGAAGGTACAGGATACACCTTTTGTGTTCCATTTATTGTAAAATATTGCACACATCTGTAATTATATTACTCTTAAAATAAAGCCTTCATCTACTCTTAACATCTTTTGATGTCCCTTCCCTGCTGACTCTATTTTTTCTTGTTCCCACTTTACGTTAATGTGAAGAGACAGTTGAGTAAATGCACAATGAACTTCAAAACCTAGTAATTGTTTTTCAGAAAGAATGAAACTTGCGAATTAGATATGGATTGTAAAAGAACACCAGGGCTGATTAGTGTTTGTGAGGGGCGCCTGCTGGACGGCTCTGACACCTGCCTGCCAGCACCCTCCAGAAACGCCACCATTGATGCCTCTGTTCTGCCCATCACAGGACGGGGGGAGAAGTGCTGGGTGGGAGTTAAAAGGCTCCGCAGTGAACCACCTTGTCAGACTCGCCAATTCATGGGACGCCTGACATGAAAGGCAGCGAGAAACAAAGATGAGTTGCAGCCACTTTACAAGCAAACTCTAGTTATCTGCAAAAATAAAATAAAATAATAAGGTTTTCAAAAAGAAGGAATGAGTGAGCATTGAAGGTGTTCACCATTTTTTTTTAAGATTGTGGAGATAATGAGTTTTTTGAGACTTGGGGGAGGAAAAGAATTCACAAGCCAAGTTTCAAGCTGCTGAAAAATTGCTTTTAGGAAAGAAAAAAAAAAACCCTTTTCCATGCTAACCATCTGCTTGCATCTTGTTTACTGCCCAGAGTGCCAGTTTGTGCTTATTAATCATGCTTACACAAGTATCTTAATTACTCCCTATGTAGCTGCTCTGTCTTGAACTCAGAAGTTGACCTTTCTCTTTTTATTCCTTTAAATCATTAATCATACACAATCAACGCCAGCGGGACAGAGCCACAGAGAAGGCTACCCAGATTCTCACACCTCACACCAGTCCCAGGCAGACAGGGAACGCCAGAGTGACTGCTTTGCCAGCAGCCGGGCGGATCTTAATTAATGACTCTGCTGGGTTGAGACACACGGGCTGGGGGAGGCCCCTCCCGCCACCGCCCCTCGGTGCTTCCTCCAGTTGCTGCCTGGTTTGAGGAATGACTGCTTTACTCCGCTGAAACCCAGAAAGGCCTCTGCTAGAGTTTTACAGATCTGCACACCTCAACTCTTGAGGGATTCCAACAGAGGTTGAGGGAACTTCTCAGAGAAGATGCTGTTTCTTACCGTGAGTGGGAGTTTGTAACAGACCAGTTCTTCTCACGCTTTGCCATGCACGTGTATCCGGTGGGGATCCTGTTAAAATATAGATTTCTGATTCAGGAAGCCTGGCTGGGACTTGAGAATCTACATCTCTAAGAAGCTCCCAAGTGATGCTAATTCTCCTGGTCTGGGGATTGTACTTTGAGTAGCAAAGAGCTAGCTGGTTGATGACAACCAAGGTCCTCACTCCAAGCCTGGAGATGTGATTGGAAAGTGTCACCTCTGTGAATGTGAGCTATATATATTTTTTTCTTTGGCTAGATGGGCAGTATTTTGGTAATTGGGAAAACAATTTTCAGGCAAGTGACACATATACATGTACAAATGTGGCACCCTTATCCAGGCAAAAGAAACACACATGAGGTACAGATTGGCCCTTCCTCTGGAGGGAATGGTGAGACTTTGAAAACCCTTTTTGTTGGACTTTGTAAAAAGTTGCTTAAAACAGCTGAAAAAATTCTACTCTAAAAAAAAATGGAGTGCTCAAAACTAAAATAATAATAGTAAAATGGATTGAGACTTGGGTTTCATGAGGCTGCTTCTCAGTTCCAGCGTACCAGACAAATTACAGGCTGTGAAGGTAATTTTGTTTTCCCCTACCATATTCTTTCAGCCTTGTAAGTACGATAGGAAACCTTGAGATAAGAAACAGAAGGAAAAATGTAAACTGAGGACCTCTTCTTTTGGCCAAGTTGAATGTTCTACTTTTAAAGGGGAGGAATTTAGCTTTTTTTTTTTTTTGCCAAAATAGCTTGAGTTTTCCACTCATTGGCATTAATTTTACATTTCAAAGTGCAAATTGCAAAGTGTAAAGTTGTATGGTGGTAATACACACATTAGAATCTTGGTTGACACTTCCAGCTGTGATGAAGTAGAGATGAAATAAATCTGAAACACATTCTAAATAGGCTTGGGATTTGCATTCTATCCCATCTAAGGGAAGCCAGGTAGATCACAGAGGGATGCTACTGCAGGTTTCGTTATTCATGATCCTTTGGAAAGTGACAGGGAAACACATTAGAACTAACCTCCACAACCTTCCATTTCATCTCAACAGTGGGGTGATGGTCCAGGTGGGAAGGGATTTTATTAAAAACAAAGTCTGAAGTAAAAGCAACAAATCTTCGTTAGTGAAAAATCACCTAATTAATTTAGATAAAAATTTGTCATCCACATGCAAAAAAGAATACGTGGTTTTTCCGGCTTTTATTTACATTAAAAATTACTTGTTCATGAAGTTAAAAAAATCAATACCGCGAATGAGGTGAATTAAGAAAATATTTCATCAGTGTAGCTTGTCTTTTCAACTGGCCGCCTTTTTGGAGCTCCTTGTTGATTTATGAAGTGAAAATTCTGTCTTGTCTTTGGTGAGGACGTTCTGTAGCCTTCCTACATAGTTTTGGTATTTGGGTATGCACATGTTTTTGGCAGCCTGGAGAATATCCCGGCTACAGTGACAGAAAGACATAACTCACTTTTCGTTTGGTAAAGGAGTAATTAATTTGAACTTCTGGACATGAAGCATTTGAGAGCTGGAACTGGGCACCTTGCATAACCATGGTCTGCTGTTAAACTCTTTATAGAAGACTCTTCTTGTTCTTGGAACTTCGTCTGGACTTCAGAGCAGGCTGATTTAAGTGTTGAGAGCTTGGTCTGGCAAGAGTTGTGTTTATGCTTTTCTCTCTGAAGGCCATGGATCTGACCCCTTCAAGGAAGCCAAGCTATTTTTAGGGCAAGTCTAGAGTGGCATTTTCTGGGAGAATCTGTAGCAGTTTTTGTAGAGGACTCTTAGGGCAGGGCTTGGGATGAGGCTGAAGACCCCTTTGTCTGTCAGCAGCCCCTTGTTTTCCCTGCCCTCCAGGGCCATACTTCATTAGTGGATTCCACATTTGCTATGGTGGGAGATTGGCCTGTGGGACTTTCCTTTAGGAAGTATATGGAAGTCCTTTGTCAAGCAAAGGATTTCCTGGTTACCAACATCTAATTTAATCAGTTTGAGGTGTGAGCCTAGGAAATCTGTAGTTTCTAAAGCTTTCCAGGTCATTCTAATGTTCATCCAGGGTTGAGAACCCCAATATGAGGCCTCAGGTATGTTCTTACCTTGATTCATTTCACTCTCTAGCTGCCATGGATCTCCAGAACCCTATCAGTTCAGACTATTATGTTGAAGCCTTGGAGATAAAGGGATGACCTGAGCAGGGCATCTGCCTGTCAGACATCCACAGTCTACAGAGAAGGGTTATCTGTAGCACCAACTCACCCTTTCTGGTTCTGACTTGGCCTGCATTGTCCAGTCTTTGGGCTTTTTGTCCTGCATCTTGTCTGATACTTGGTCTGCCATGTAGCACTTGCCTGATCTTCGTTATTGTGTATTCCCTACGTAGATCTAACTCTGGGCTTTGTTTAGACCCCTATTCCCAGCAGTGTGGGTTCCATGGTGAGGACTGCTGGGGAGCCCCAAGTCAAACAAAGTTCAATTCTTCTCTTGACTATAGGGCTCCTTGGAATATACTCAGGGGTCCATATTTTTTTTTTTTTTTTTTTTTGAGGCAGAGTCTTGCTCTGTCACCAGGTGCCAGGCTGGAGTGCAGTGGCGCAATCTCGGCTCACTACAACCTCCGCCTCCTGGGTTCAAGCAATTCTCCTGCCTCAGCCTCCCGAGTGGCTGGGACTACAGACGTGCACCACCATACCCAACTAATTTTTACATTTTAGTAGAGACGGGGTTTCACTGTGTTGGCCAGGATGGTCTCGATCTCTTGACCTCGTGATCTACCTGCCCCGGCCTCCCAAAGTGCTGAGATTACAGACGTGAGCCACCATGCCCGGCCCCATGTGTGTTTTTCAGAGGAGAGCAGGGTATACAGTCTTTCCCACCTGTCTCTTCTCATGAACTCTATCAGGGGCCCTCCTATGGATCGGATAGTCCACAAAGTTTACTTTGGCCAGTACTGTTCTAACCTCTGGGACTTGATCCAGCCTCCACTCTAGATAATATAACTGTTTTTATCCTTGGTCTAGATTGCTGACTCATGTGTTCTGTCTCTGGGCTAACTGGCTCCTCTTTTTCAACCAGCCTTGCCTCTCTCTCACTGGAATCCAAAACTATGTGCCACCTGCTTTTCTAAGACAGTGACAAACCCAAGTGACAGAAATCTCTCCATTTCCTTTCTTGCAGAGTCAGGTAGTGGCATTATTTATCTATTTGCAATCCCTGTATTAGGTAGTAGAGAGGAACTGAATTCAGTTCTGCAGGAATTCAATTCTGCCAACTATATGCCAGGCAATGGTCTTGGTGCCAGGGATACAAAGTTGGGTGATATTCTGACTTTGCCTGGAGAAGCTCATGTTCTAAAAGAGTGCACAGTGATCCTGAGCCCATATCATACTATGTTCTATGATGGAGGAAGAGGAGTCAGGACGGAAGGGGCCTAGGGGGCTCTAGGAGCTTCTGCTAAGGGTACTAACCTAGCTAGAGGCATCAGGGAAATCTGCATGAAAAGGTGATTTATGATCTGGGGTTTGGAGGATGAGCTGGAAAAGATGAGAGAAGGAAGTTCATTCAGGGTGAAGGAATACAATGTATAAAGGCAAAAATGCCTGAAACACTGTGGCAGGATGAAAAAGGCTGAAGGCATGGTATCTGATTTTGAAGAAACAGGATGTACACACTGAAATCTACCTGAATATCTGGAAAAAGTAATTCAACCATAAATGCTTAGAGTGTCCACTGCATGTAGAATTTTTGAGGGGGGATGTGATCATGGAACCACTAGAAGAGAAAGTAAGGAGACAGAGAAGCCAGGCAGACACAGTACCTGTTGAGGATTTAGATGCTATTTTCTTCTTCTCCTCCTCCTCCCCCACCCTCCTCCTCCTCCTCCTCCTCCTCCTCTTCCTCCTCCTCCTCCTCCTTCTTCTTCTTCTTCTCCTTCTTCTCCTTCTTCTCCTCCTTCTCCTTCTCCTTCTCCTTCTCCTTCTCCTTCTCCTTCTCCTTCTCCTTCTTCTCCTTCTTCTTCTTCTTCTTCCTCTTCTTTCTTCTTCTTCTTCTTCTTCCCCTTCTTCTTCCTCTTCTTCTTCCCCTTCTTCTTCCCCTTCTCCTTCTTCTCCTTCTTCTTCTTCTTCTTCTTTTAAAATATATATTTTATTGCACTTTAGGTTCTGGGGTTCATGTGCAAAACATGCAGGATTGTTGAATAGGTACATACATGGCACTATGGTTTGCTGCCTCCATCCCCCCATCACCTATAGCTGGCATTTATCCCCATGTTACCCCTCCCCAACCTCCCTACCCTCTGCTGTCCCTCCCCTATTCCCCCCCAACAGACCCCCATGTGTAATGCTCCCCTCCCTGTGTCCATGTGTTATCATCGTTCAACACTCACCTATGAGTGAGAACATGCAGTGTTTGATTTTCTGTTCTTGTGTCAGTTTGCTGAGAATGATGGTTTCCAGATTCAACCTTGTCCCTACAAAGGACACGAATTCATCTTTTTTATGACTGCATAGTATTCCATGGTGTATATGTACCATGTTTTCCTTGTCCAGTCTATCATCGTTGGGCATTTAGGTTGGCTCAAGATCTTTGCTATTGTAAACAGTGCTGCAATGAACATACATGTGCATGTGTCTTTATAATAGCATGTTTTATAATCCTTTGAATATATACTCAGTAATGGGATTGCTGGGTCAAATGGAATTTCTATTTCTAGGTACTTGAGGAATCGCCATACTATCTTCCATAATGGTTGAATTAATTTACACTCCCACCAACAGTGTAAAAGTGTTCCTATTTCTCCACATCCTCTCCAGCATTAGATGCTATTTTCAATTTCCAGATGTGGAAATTGAGACTCAGAGAGATTCAGTGACTTGCCTAGGCTCACCCAACTATTACTTACTGAAGCTGCGATTTGAACTTTGGTCTGGATTTATTAAAGAAGCCTCCATAGAAGAAATAATTTTTGCTCTGGAGTTTGACAGATGGGAGGAGCCTGCAGATTTTTATCTGGTACCTGATGAAATAGTTTTTTTTACATGGCACATCATGGTCCCTTAGATTTCTGTTGCCAGTGGTGGAATTCTGGCCTTTTAGAATTTGAGGGGACTTTTCAGATCTCTTTACAGATGAGGAAACTGAAGCCTAGAGCAGATAGGTGATTTCCCTTCACTGAGTAACTTGACAGGTGGGGCTGGAGCCTGGGGGGCTGATATAACACACCTGCGTTCTTTTGACTCTGACTCTGACATTATATTGGTGGGAGATAATGTCCTCATTCATTAATGTTTGCCTCCAAAAATCAATTGGTTTTTAAATATTAGAACCATCATAAGATACTGTGGTTAAAATGGTAAGAAAACCCTTTCAATATCTTCATGACAGGTTTGCCAGAATCCCAAAGTTCTGAAAACAAAGCTTAAAAATAAATTTTCTCTATATTAGTTTAGAACAAAGTCTGACCTGAAGTGATGTGAAATTGTAATCTTTATTCATTCCACTTAGTAATGTCAGGAAAAATTGTGAAAGAATTTGAAATTGGTGGAAAAGACTCCTGGAGATGTTTTGTGTAGTCATCCTTCTGGGTTACCCGTGCCTTACATTGTCTTTATTTTACAAGTCTGTAAGTTGTAGGAAACTGATAATAATTGTCCCAGAAATGCAAATGAATCATGTCCTGTATTATGCAATTGTTTCTTGTCCTGTGGTTACCAGTTTTATATCTATTTGTAAATTTGCTTGAGTATTCCTGATGGCCTGTATATGTGTGGTACTTTGAATTCTGCTTTGAACTGATACATTGTCTTACTAGCTCTCTCATTAATTAAAAGTGTCAGTAAAATCTTTCACATGTATTTATTTTATATTTATGTAAGAGTTATTATTTGACCTTATTTAAACATATTTTATTGTTTAACAGTATGAATATTCTTATCTTTCACTCTAGAAGTATGAATATCTGCTAGGGATGTTAGCTCATATACTGTAAACTGTATTACCTTTCTAAGATCTGAAAAAAATATCTGAATTGCACCCTGTATATATGACCACGGGATTTCAGACAAGGAATTATGGGCTTGTGATACATTACTCCTTATACTGTTGTTTTCTTAGTGTCAGATCAGTAACTATGAACTAAATAGTTTGAAAAAACATTAAATGAAAATATCTTTTAATTTTGAATTTTGGGGGCAAGAGAGAATTTATAAGGACCATTTGATAAGAGTTTGGTAAGAGTTCATTGTTTAGGTAGATTATTTTGTTTTTGGTTTTTTTTTGAGATTAGTTAGTCCAACATGCTGACCAGCATGGTAAGAGTAAGACAAGTACCAAAACAGGCATGAGCACTGCATAGCAGTGATAAGGTCCAGTACTACTTAATTATTGTTTAAATTCAGAATTAGGACCTAAGCTTAAAATTATAAAATTCGCCTCTCTGTAGGTTCCCATGGACCCAGGTTTGAGAAATAAATACTGGTGTAATCAATCAGTTACACAAGTTAACTGTAGTTACCTGGCTCTTTTCCTGAAAGGCAGATAGGATGAAGAGGAAGAGGATGGCATGTGTGGGTGTGGCTATTCATTAGACTTTACTTTCCGAGAGTCGTAGAATCTAATAGTGAATGTTTTCTTTCTGAAGCTGCGTGCTATAATATTGAAATACAACTTTCATTAGAAATAAACATATTGGATTAATGAAATATATATGATGTCTCTACTTTCTTCTCTACTTGGTGGTTTGTGTCCTTTTCTAATGATTTTATAACCCCAGTAAGAATAAAGTTTTATGAATATAGGATAAAGTAGATATATCCGTTTACTGGGTGGGACTTAGTTTAAATAATTAATTAATTCTGGGGACAGGTCTCACTGTTACCTGGCCTGGAGTGCAGTGGCACGATCATGACTCACTGTAGTCTTAAACTCCCAAGTGATCCCCCTGCCTCAGCATCCTGAGCAGCTGGGACTACAGGCCTGTGCCACAATACTGATATATTTTTAAAAAATTATTTTTAGAGACGGAGTTTTGCTATTTGTTCAGGTTGGTCTCAAACTCCTGGCCTCAGAAAAATCCTCCCACCTCAGCCTCCCCAAGTGTTGGTATTACAGGCATTAGCCACTGCACCCAGACTAGTTTTAAGTGAAGTTCTGCTGTTGCCAGGCTTTGTCATCGTTGGATAGGATGTTCACTTCTTCTGCTTTGGGCTCTAAGGCTGTTCCTCTATTTCTAGGATCAGAAAGCTGGATGGAACCATAAATACAGTGGATCTGATGGATCATGGAGAGCTAGAAGGAGCCATAAATATGATCTGGTCTGAACTCCTTATTTTAACTACAGATGAAAAAACTTTTTAATTATCATGGCTTTCTGTGTATTCTTTAAAGTAGATTTTTTTTTTCTGGACTTTTGCCATTAATGCTAGCCTGAGTTAGGAGCTATGTGAATCAATAATTTGGAAGAAAGCCCATCCTTAGTCCTTAAAAATTACACTGCTATCAACAGCAACCATTCACACCAACACCCATTTCTTCCACTCCTTTGGTTAGTTCCAAAATAAAAATCAGATCCACAAAATTTCTGGGGCCTCTTCCATGGCCCTGTAAGCAAGTGGTACAAAGAGGGCCCTGAAGTCAAGGTTTCAATAACTTCTTGGCAAATCTACTTCTACCAACAATCCTTGTGACCTGTACCATTCCTGCCTGGATCCCTTGGCCTCGCATTGCCTTGCATCAGGAGTTTGGTGTTCCACTGACTAGGTAAGGCTCTTTTCTTCTCAGACTGGAGGCTTACTGTGGGCTGCATCTGTGGCTTAAGGTTTTTGTGATTCCCATAGTACACATTTCCTCTGTGGCCCATTTGGAAGTGGCTACCTGGGATGCTGTATTGAGGATTCTCAGGCCTGCCGCCATGAAGGTGGATCTTAATTGATGCTCAGGGCCTGCCATGAGCACAGCTGTGGGAAGTATGACAAGTGCCCATGTCTGCCGTCCTGCATTGGCTGTCAGCAAACATTTGGTGGCTGGATCAGTGATTTATACAACCATTGTCGAGTTTGTCTCCAAGGGTAATGCTATGAAGACAAGGGTTTTGTGTCGGCTTTGATTTCTCCTTTCATGGATATATCCCAACCCCCCAGAGCAGTGTCTCACATGAGTTGAAGATTAATAAAAGTTTGTTTTTCTTTTTTTGAGGCAGAGTCTTGCTCTGTCACCCAGGCTGGAGTTCAGTGGTGCTATCTCAGCTCACTGCAACCTCCATCTCCTGGGTTCAAACAATTCCCTGCCTCAGCCTCCTGAGTAGCTGGGACTACAGGTGCATGCCACCACGCCTGGCTAATTTTTGTATTTTTAGTAGAGACGGGGTTTCACCATGTTGGCCAGGCTGGTCTTTAACTGCTGACCTTGTGATCAACCCATCTCAGCCTCCCAAAGTGCTGGGATTACAGGCATGAGCCACTGTACCTGACCAAGAGAAATTTTTTTGAATGAATGAATTCTGAAGGGAATAGGAACCTTTGTGCTAACCTTCATTTAAATTTAAATATGGCTTTTAAATAGCAATCTACAACACATAGTTAATAAAACAGGTTACCTGGACTTTCTTAAAGTGTTCTTGTGTTAAGCTTGTGATGATGAAGAATATGAAGACTCCAGAAAATAAATTAATTGGAAATTGCTGACTTATTCAGCAGATAAGTGTAATGCATCTATTATGTGCTGGACACTGCTTCCTGCCCTTGTGATGTTAGAGTCTGGTAGATTCCTTCTTTGCTATCATATGGTTGGACTAAGCTGTGGCTCAAGTTTGTAAATGTCTCTCAAGGCATACGAGCACTTAAGCAATGTCTTGCCTCTGAAGGGCATTCATTTTGGTGTAAGATGCTGATGCATGACAAGTTGTCAGCTACCAGCATTCTCTTCTCCACCAAATTTAGCCTCTTATGTTGTATTTGGGATCCCCATGAAGTCTCACAAAGATATCTTCTGTTTGCCATCTCTGAATTGGTGTCATCCCTGTTCCTGAGGGTATGAGCTTGCTTTAACTGTGGCACACTATGGGCATCAGGGTATGTACTTGGGCATGATAAGGGATAAGGCAGTGCTCTCTCAAACGATAGACTTTTTTTTCTTTATGAGGTTCTCTGGGGGAAGTGGGTAAGGGAATGGGATTATGAGAGTTCCCTTGATGAAGCCTGTTTTCATCCTTTAACCTGAGCCTGTTGTAGCCTGAGGTTCTGGAAAGGCTGAAAAAAAACCACACACAGCCTCCCCATGTCTGCATTTAGACACCAAGGGTTGCATTTCTAAGTCACATCCTGCTATGCCTATTATGTAAAGCCAAATTATTTTGTGAATTATCACAAACATTGATCTGCCCTTGACAGTACTTTAGAGTTTTGCAGTAAATCTGCAGCTGATAGTGTTAGCAGAGTGTCAATTTTTGTCACTTGTAAGCTTCCCTCAGTCAACTGCAGTTTGAAGGAAGTCCAGTGTAACAAAAGCATTGCTATCTCTTAAACTTGGCTTTAACCTTCAAAGACTAATAATTTATTATTCGGTGTTATGCCTCAGTACTTTTTGGTGACACTGTATCATTTTTAATGTTGGTAACTTGATTTTTGTAATATAAAGACATATAAATAGGAGAAAAAGAAAATGATAGCTAAGTACTTTTATGGTTAGCAATCCGAAGAGTGTTCTTGATGCGATCCGTTCAACATTTATCTGCATAAATTATGGTAGTTAAAGAAAAGGAGCAGATGAGAAGTACACTTAAGGCCCTTTTATATAGCAACATAAAATAGAGAAGAAATTACATTCATTACTTTTAAAAATATAGCAACTCTTTATTATAGTTTCCATTCATTGAAAGCAAATGTCTTGTTAGCTAATGAAACATTGTTTGATGTTAAATAAAGTTGGTGTGATAGAAGAAACATTTGCTTCTTTATAAAGCTTTGTCAGTAATGTTCCTATTTTGTCACTGGCTACTTGTTCTGAGAATATTAACAGTGTAAGTGACCTTTGGGAAGGAAATCAAAATCTTCTTCATTAGCAGAAATGAATAACTTGCAATATGTGTTTACTTTGTAAGCTCTAAAGTGACTTTGAAATGTGTGAGATCTCTTTTTGTAGAAGCCAGAAGATGCAGAGTGGAACAAAGGGAAGAAAGCTTTAACATCTTCCATCTAAAAGTAAACAGAAAAACATGGCTAGCTTTTTCTTTTTCATTTTTTGCATAAACTTCCTTTCTAGGTTCTGTAGAGAAATTGAGAGCCATGAAGAAAAGTGAAGCAGGCCAGCTAGATAAGAATGCATGTGGTTGGTGAGAAGCTGGCTCTTCCCAGTCCTCCTTCCCATCCCACCTCCAAGGAGGCCTCTGGGAGGGAGGAAAGGCATTTCTTCTGTTAGGTGCTGATTTCCCCAGCTTGGTGCGTGTTGAACACTAAGTTCTTTCTTTCTCCTTCCCCTTCATCTTAGCCTGGGCTTGTTTTGTTTATGAGGAGCTATAATCAGGTTAAGCAAGAGAGGGGAGGGAGCAGACAGGCATGAGTAAAGGGGCATCTCCTTGGCCATGAGGCAGGAAGTGTGGCCAGGCCTCCTGATGGGTGGAGCACCAGTTCCCTTACCTCAGGGGACCCTTCAGACTCACACCTCTGCTCCTCTTGCTGCTCTGTCAGTCCCTTGCTTCCCTTCTGACCAGCAAGTTCCCAGTCTACACAGTCTCTCTTCTTCCCTAGAAATGACCTGGAGCTAGAACTTGATTCAAAATACTGCAGGGATCAAATCTCTTTGGTTCCTCTTGGGCAAGTTGTCTGCTTCTGGTCCTCTCATTATGGCCATGATTGCACAGGGTGGGCCAGGGGTGGGGGGGGGGGTTGATGAGGTTGCTGAGAGTGCATTCTCAAATAAAGCAGTGAGAAATAATTTGCCTTTCAACATTTCTAGAGTTTTAAGTCCAAATTTATTATGGGAATCTTCGAATGTGCAGTGAGAGGATTGTATAAAGCAAGCCCATGTTCCCTCCACCTAGCTTCACTACTAGGGATATTTTGACCCTTAGTTTTCAGGACTGTATTGCTGCCTGGTGTAAGGACAGGGTTTGAGTATTCCAGGACCCTTGGTCATAACCCCAGATATCTTCAGGGACTTTTTGTTACAGCTCCTCTTACTGAGATTTCTTTGACCCCATAGATCTCCTTGAGCCTTTCTTTAAGTAACACACCTATGCAGCCATAAAAAAGAATGAGTTCGTGCCCTTTGCAGGGACATGGATGAAGCTGGAAACCATAATTCTCAGAAAACTAACACAAGAACAGAAAACCAAACACCACATGTTCTCATTCGTAAGTGGGAGCTGAACAATGAGAACATATGGGCACAGGGAAAGGAACATCACACTCCGGGGCCTCTTGCGGGGTGGGGGACAAGGGGAGAGATGGTATTAAAGGAAATACCTAATGTAGATGACAGGTTAATGGGTGCAGCAAACCACCATGGCACATGTATACCTATGTAACAAACCTGCATATTCTGGATATGTATCCCAGAACTTAAAGTATATATATATAAAACAAAAACCCTAAGCCCGTGCATCTTCCCTTGATGATTCCTATCTCACTCTTCTTTCAAGAGGACCCTGTTTCACATATATTGCTTGTGCAATAAAGAGATGATAAAAGCTTAAAGAGTAAATGGTGTTTAAAACAGGATTTTCTCTCCACCCCATAGCTGGTCCTTTGACTCGTTCTCTAGTAAAATTTTTGTTTTTAATGAGAAGGCACATTCTAATTTACTCTATTTCTTTGTGGGTTTGGGGGACAGATCCCTTATTTTATTTGCAGTAGCTCCATTTCCTTCAGGCCACTTTGAGACAAAACCTAGAAGAAGCTTCGAAGTTATCACAAGTCTGAGAAATAAATTCCAAATGAGTGGGTTCTAACTTTATTAGTGTAATCTTATAATAGGTTATTTCATTTTTATGTGTGGCCATCGGGGAAGAATGTTCCGGTTCTGAGATGAGTGGCCTTATGGGAGCTCCGTGGTCTACCTAGACAAGCCTGGAAAGGGGGAAAAAGGGGAGCATGTTGGCAAAGGATGGCCCCCTTTCAGATTTTGCAGAGAAGTGACAATAATGACTCAAATATTATTTTCTCTGTTTGTGTCTGCAAGGCTGCTTTGAAGGCACTGGTTTTCTCCTTCAAGGTACATTCCCTTTCTGTAGAAACCTTAGCTCCTAATACTGGGGCCTCCTGTTCCTCTCTTTGCTGAAAAGCCAGCTCCCTCTCCTCCCCTCCCCTCCCCTCCCCTCCCCATCCTTTCTTTTCTTTTCTTTCTTTCCATCCCTACCTCCCCCCTTTCTCTCTCTCTCTCTCTTTCTCTTTTTCTTTCGTTCTTTCTTTCTTTCTTTACTCTCCCTCTGCAGTCAAGGCTGTCTTTCTTTCTTTCTCCCAGGCTGGAGTCCACTGGTGGCATCTCAGCTAACTGCCACCTCCATCTCCCTGGTTCAAGCCATTCTCCCACCACAGCCTGCCAACTAGCTGGGACTACAGGCATGCACCACCATGCCCAGCCAATCTTTGTATTTTCAGTAGAGATTGGGTTCCACCATGTTTTCCAGGCTGGCCTCAAACTCCTGACCTCAAGTGATCTGCCCACCACACTCTCCCAAAGTGCTGGGATTACAGGAGTGAGCCACTGTGTCCAGCCCTTTGTATTTTTTCTTTCCACCATTGGCTTTTAATGATTCCTAGTTCCTCTCAGTGGCTACCTGATGACATGATAATCCAAACTGTTTGCCTTTTGTTTTTAATCTCCAAAGACTATAATTCCTTTTAAGAAAGTTAATGATGTAATCACAGGAATGACACAGAGTCAGCCCAGCTCATTTCATCCTCTGCTTCCTGTTACTGGTATGTGATGTAAGACCTGACAGGCCTGTGCTTCCTCAGCACATTCTTTTTTTTTTTTTTTTTAAAAAAAGAGTGCATGTTTGCTGGATTACCAGCTTCATTTGAGGGTATGTTCTATGCAGCCTTTCAAGTGGGCTGTGGGTTGAGGGTAAAATCATTTGGAGGCATGAACTGTCACTCAAGCCTCCTCATACACCTAAAATGGAGAAGTAGAATAAATCTAAAAACTGTGTAGGTTTAGCTGGATGGAATACCACTCCTGGAATGCTAAAATCAGAAGAGACCTTAGAGGTCCCCTGAAGGTTTAATAACTTCGTTTTTCAGATAAAAACCAGATACATAATATTTGATGCTGTGTGTCTTGACTGTTTTTTTCCCCATAAACACAAAGTATGGAATGATGAAGTCCTTGCTCAGTGCCTATATGGGACTGGATCTATACTGAGACTCACAGGAGACCTGGACCCTGCCCTCTGGTGGCCCTTAGTCTTGGGGCAAAACATGGATATAAACCTATGTATTCTCCAAAGACCTTTTGACTCTCAATTCTGTGTTCAGGAATGATAAATTGCTGAGCAGAAATGTGAAGCTAGCTCACAAAAGGGTAACAAATTGGGTGTAGAATATTTTTTCTCTGCACTCTGACCTTTTGTGTCTAGGGATGCAACTAAAGGCTGAGACCTCAGTTGGACAGATAGTCAATATTCTTGCTTTATTCTCAGTTCTCACCCTTTATATAACCCTTCTTTACAGCTTTCCATCTTTCCTCTCTCAAACCATTCTCTGACTTCCTATTTGTATTGTTTTCCCATTTATTTTCTCTTTTCCTCCATCCTTAGTGTACTGCCTGACACATAGTAGGAATGAAAAAAATGTTTGAAGTAATGAACCAAAGGGACTGTTGCCTTCCCTGAAGATGATGAAAAGACTGGGGATTAAGCAAACAGAGAGGAAGGTTGTCTAAACATCTCAACTGGCTTGTATTCCAGCTTGCCGTCTTTGAGAAAATATATGAATAATGTTTTAATGCTGGGACTAGTTTTTCCTTGGATAGGTATTTTAAAAATTCCTGCTTGTGTGTGTGTGTGCAACTCGTAATACAAGTTTTAAAGAAGATATTATACCAAGCCATTTATTTCCTTTGATTAAGCCATTAGAAAAGATTAGAGGTATCTTTAGTTCTGGGGAGATAAGTTTAACAGGGAACAGGAGCAGATTTTAGGAACATCTGGGCAACATGCACAACACCTTTCTGTTCCCTTATCTTCAAACGCAGCTGTTTGCATTTTTTATATAACTGATAAGAGTGATAAGGTAGAAACAGCATGTTTGAAAGCTCCAATTTCTTATATCTCATCCAGGTTTCTTCTTATGGCTTCTTTCAGATATATAAATATATGGAGAACCTAGAGTTCCATTTTTCTTTTTTTTTTTTTTTCCTTAGAAGAGAGAATATTATCTCTATCTAAGTAAGCGTCATCACCTGGTGATTGAATGTTACTGTTTGAGCCTTCTGCCTTGAATAAAGCTATCCTTAAAGAGGCCCCTCCTGCTTCAGATAATTGTCCCTTTCTGTTCACTTAGAAGTACTTACAGTATTGAGGTTACTGCCCAAATGAGGGCACTTTTCTGATAAGCGAGCAGGGAGTTTTGGGAGTCAGGATTTCCTTGACTTCTTGCCTTTGCTTTTATTAATTCTGTGGAGGAGCAGAATTGCTGGGTGCCGGGGCTTGGTGGTCAGAATCTGTGTGCTAAGACATCCAGTTTCTGCAGGGGATCAGCTGGAGGGGTTTTGGGAAACAGCAGAAGGACTGTAGGAGCTGAGAGCCATGTCTGACATATGTAAGTTTCATTGTGGTTTCAATCAGATGACCACCTGATGATGACCACAGTGACATATTCTTTTCCTAAGAAAAGGACAGGGAAGTTTTTGCAGCAGCCTTTTCCTTTCTATGTAATTGTGAAGAATAAATCAATGTTGGTTGGGTTGCAGGCCTGTGTATTGATCAGAGTTTTCAACCTTTGGAAATGCTGGCGGGAACATGTCTTCTTCCTGTTGAATTCAGCAGAGTAAAATTCAGAGGGAGTTATGGAATTCAAATACAGTCTGTTATTGATGGGCATGACTGATACAAATGAAAGCAAAACATTTTACTTACAGCAAATATATACGCATCACTGGGAGTGGTGTCATGTGAGCAGGATCTTAAATTGTACATTTACTAATTGCTCTTCTCTGTTGTGAGGTATTGCTAGCAGATCTAAAAGAATCTTATGGTATGTTTTTTCAAAAAGTATCTTCTAGAAGAAGCTGAAACCTTGATTTTTTGTATCCTATACTAACGGAGATTCCCATGGGCAAATGGGCAGGATGGACCTGAAACTTGATGCAAATTTGACTCTGAAAGAAAATGTCAAACCACGAAAAGAGGTCCTTTGGACTAGGATATATATGTAACTTTAATAGCTGAGAGGATTTTTACAGAGTTAATTTCACAGAGGCAGAATGGGGTGATTGTACAAAGCTAGGCTTTTTTAATGGATTTATGCCAATCCTGTCTCTAACTACCTGTACCCCTGGACAAGTTATATGTTCTTCTTGGGCTGCAGTGGACCTGATTACAAAATGAAAAGGTCACTTATATTGTTCAACCTTTTTTTTTTTTTAAGTTTGAAAAACTATCTTTACCAGTTGATTTTTCAGTCAGTCTTGTTCTAGAGCTCTGTTTCTCTTTGTAGGACAGGCATATCTGCCTCATTGTGTAGAAACCTCCTTGGAGTGTGAATTAGAGGCTTTTTGAAGTATGATCTATTCTGCAAGGTCTAGTCTTTCTTCTGCCCAGTTTAGTTTGGAACTCTAATTCTCAATGTATAGCCCTGCAGTTCACAGTGGCCAGCTATGGTCTGCCTGCTGGATTGGATAGTGATACAGAGACGGAAGGTTTTAAGATGTTCTCAGCATTCAGTGATACAAGATCGTCTAGACAGGGAATGGTTTTGGTTGGTGTCACTCACAGGCATGGTGGGGAGGGGGCCTCAAACTTTTTAAGAACTTGCTCTCTTTCTGGGGAAAGAAACCCAGGTCACTGCCTTTGACTCCAGGCCGAGCTATACTTCTGCACAGTAGCTACCTTGCCTCCTGGGTGTGGACTTACTCCTGAACACTTGGCTTGAGGAAGGTGATTTCTTCTCTGATTCCAGAAAGTGAGTTGTTTAGACTTCTGGACATTCTTCCTACTCTGTGGTCAGGGCTAAACCTGTGTCTGACTAGAAGCTGAACAAGATGTTGCAGGATGGGTTTCTTAAACCAAATGATAGTTTGGATGAAATGATCTTCATGATTTCTTACAATTCTAGCATTTTTGACATTGACATCATCTCCAGGTTGCATATGAAAATACAGCTCCTGGAGGACTTCCCTTTTACTTTGAACTGTTTCTGTTTGTACCAAGCCACCACACATCAGCTGCCTGCAGTGGGCAAACACAAACACTATTACTTCCCATCTCAAAGGCAATGTTTCTTTTGGGGCTACCACGGAATTCCTGTTTTCCCTGAAACAATTCCTGTGTCCTTGGCTTGTGTTGGCATTTGGCTATGCATGGCCACACTTCTGCTTGCTCTGGTTACCCACTCTAGCTTATTTTCTGGTTCCTTTTGAATGATGCCTCTTTTAGGTAAATTCTCCAGTGGAATGATATTTTATGCTTCCATCATTATGGTTTTACAATTAAATAACGGCTTTGTAAGCCGATACCTGATGAATGTATTTCCAGCCATGGTGTTGGAAATGTGCCTCTTCACATTCTGATTTGCCACCTTTGGCCCCACCTTGCTTCTGCACTGGTGTCTATTATTCCATAAAGCCCAAGCCATGAGAATCTGGAGAGTTTCTTTTTCCGGTGGTACCATCAGCTCTATCCTCACTAATATTTTAATATTTATGGCATTAAAGCCATTAATAAAAATATCATGACAAATTTACTTTTAATCTTCTCAGATTTACAAGGAACACACACACAAAAAAAGTGCTATCTCTGAAATGCATTGGAGAAAAGAAGTTGGTTTGTCATAGAATGTATTTATTTCCATGGGAATAGGGCCAGTGCCCTATGCTACACGGAATTTGATTTGTGGCAGAACATTTCTTTCCTCCCCAAACTGTGTATATTTGTTAATGACTTAATTTATAGACCAAGACGAGGCTTAGCTATTCTTGGTTTGGAGATATCCCAGAAGAATTACACCGGCTAGCTGTCAGAATTCCCATCTGATTTAATGTCCTCAGTCTGGAAGAAGTTGGGGAGAGAATTTTCATGAGTGTTTTAAAAAATGTAGCTGCAGATATCCCAGTCAAAAGGCACATACAGAGATGAATCAAGGTTTAAAAAATAAGACCATTCATTTTTAATAACTGGGCTTTTCTGTTATTTCATTTTTTAAAAAGCTATGATTCACTGAATCTACAATGTATACTACTCTTTGCACTGAGGAGATACCTAAAAAATGTGTGTGGAAAGACGGGCATGGGAACTGAAGACTTTTTATATGTAAAACATGATCACTCAAGCCCACTGAGGAAACCCACTCTCATACTGATTGTTCTTATTTCTTGTTTTCTGTTTTGTCCTCCTCTACGGTTGGAGAAACAGCAGAAATACTGGAAAAACGAATACTACCTGATGATTAACAGTGTGGATTTTGGCCTAGAGTCTTATATTGAGGCCAACTACCCACTGAGTTAAATCCTCCTCCTAAACTAAAAATTGGACCACCCATCCCTATTCCCAGAGAAGTCATTCTGTTGGTAGCATTCAGTTTGTATGTGATTAAGGTGGTCAAATAACAATGTGAATGAAACACAAGGATATTTTTACCTCCCATATTTATTTTGGCTCAATTGGATGGTAAAGATTCAGTGTCATGTAGCTGTTGAAATCCTTGTTGTGAAATGTAGCATGTCTTTCCCAAAGTTGAACTGTGTTATTGATGAGAACTATTTAGAAATGGAAGAAAAAGACATACACAAACTCATTCACACATAGATATACATACATATACGTATACGTGTACACAGATGTACAGAACCACAGATACATGCACATGTATGCATGCACATACCTGCACATATAAAACTAAACATATACATGTACACACACCATAATTTATCATCCAAACTAGTATACTTTATTAATCATTATGGCAAGATAATGGAAATAAACTAGAACTCTCCAAGTCAAAATGGGTTGCGTAGTCATCTACTTATATAGTACATTGTCTTCCATTATGAGACAAGAACCACTTATAAAAGGATTGGTTATTCTGTGCTGGGGATTTTATACACTTATTCTCATACCGTGATGGTGGGGAGAAGTTTAGTAAAGACTCATGTCCCTGAATAGAATTAGTCACTTCTACCGAGTTATTGAAGCTAATCCTGATGATCTCATTTATAGAGTTGGCAGGATTATTAACAGATTTGCCTCTATCGGTTTTCTCCAGAAGTCTTCCTTGTTTGCATTTTTTACGAAGGTAATTTGATTTTTATTAGTATAAGTACTAGAGAAGTTTGGCAACTGGGTACTCCATAGACATGCTGTTTCCTCTTCTTCATTTGCTTTTCTCTTGTTAAAGTCATCAAAATGTTGACAGCTGCATAAGTCTTTTTAAAGCATTCATAACATGACAGATATTACAGATATTTGTCATTTTACTTCCAATAAGTGACAGTTGAAATTAGCTTTTTGCAGTATTGGAAGATAGTGCGGGTGTAGTGAGTCCAGTCAAATTTGTCTCGCATTTCTTTAATGTACAAGCGATTTCCAGTCTTGTTAAGGACCAAGAACTGGAAGGATGTGGGGAGAGGATGTGGAGTTTACCGGAAATTAAATGGGCAGGACACTGGTATTTCACAGCACAGCAGGTTTCAGCAACGAAAGAGTCCCTGGGGCCACATCCTTAAATCACACTCCTGATGCTCAGTCCCTGCCTCACCATCCTTAAACACAGAGCCCTCTTCCTCTAAGTGAAGACCTTCAAAGTTGGAGGTTCAGTCCTTCTGAAGCAATCGGTTCTGTTTTTAGAAAGCACCGTTTGAAACCTGTTTATTATGTTGAGCCTAAAGCTTTCACTTTGTAATTTCTACCCACTGCTCCTGATTCTCCACTATTATGGCTTTAAGCCCTAAATCTTGTTTTTCTTTTCAAAAACAATAACAAAAATAATAACTAATATTTATGGATCATATACATTGTGCTAGGTGTTGTGGTAAGCACTTTTTATGCATTATCCCATTTCATTCCTGCAACCTCAGAGAGTAGGCATTATTGTTATACCGAATTCAAAGAAATTGAGGCTCAGAAAGTTTGAAGTAACTTGCCAAAGGTAATTCAGAGAGCTCATTAGTGACAGATCTAGAATTCTCATCCAGGTCTGAGTGAGGCTAAACCAATGTTTGGTGACATTGCATAAGTCATGAAGGTTCTCTGGACCTCCTTCTCCACTGGTATTATTCTAGGGCTGGCCATGAGTCTCCCTTAGAGTATTTGTGAGGATTAAACAAGAGAGTGACCTGTGTGATGTTTTCTGTGAAATGGTGTACATGCATGGCATTTTTATATCACTAATAGCATTGTCGTAAACATCCTTAAGACCACATACTACCATTCTGATGGCATCATCTAGTCAGTAGGTTTGCTTTGTTTTTTCATTCCATTCTGTTCTGTCACCACTCTCCTTCCCCCCAATAATTTAAAGTTTATCAGTTTTTTGAGGCCCAGGGCAAATCCTACTTCTGATGTGGATTTGATTGAATTTCCTAGTCCACAATAAGTTCTCTTTCTTTGGAGCTCTGTTGCGTGTTGCGTTATTTGGATGTTTTTAATTGTAAGTCACAGTAGATTAAAAAAAAAAAGCACCCTCTAATTATCTTAAAGAAAAAGTGGCTCTCATGATAGCAATGGTTTTAAACAAGGCATGAGCCAGAAATGCAGTCGGTCTGACTAGGTTTAGTTGGTATCTTTCCATTTCTCAGCAACTCTTCTCTCAGTGAAGTTCCTCTTACTGGGGAGCTTTGCCCCATTGCAAGGTGACTACAAACAGTTTTTAGGATTAAATGTATCCTGGTTCAAATCCAGCAGGAGAGGCAAAGTTCAATTCCTTTAGTGCTGTAACAAGATTCCCCAAATTTGGGTCTCATTGACCTAACAAGTCTAAATGGAATAACATCCTATCCTCAAACCAGCTACTGGGGCCAGGAGTGACAGTAGGATGCTGGTAGGATTTAACCAGTTGGACTCCATTCTGGAACAGAAGAATATACACAAACCAAATCTGGGAAGTCCAGGAAAATGTTAAGAAGAGGGAAAGGGGGGATGGACAAAAGGGAGGTGACCAAGAATTGTCTGGCAAATATGACTTGTTTATATTGCTTATTATATATGTGTATTTTTGTCTAGCCCTCTATGTGTCATAACAGACTGGAAGTTTCTTGAGGACAGGGACCTTGCAGTGGTATTTTATTTTTCTTTTTTTAAATATTTCTCTTCCTGTCTACTCTAGCACATCTCAAACCTTCTTACATATTGTACATGCACAATAAGAATGTTGAATGATTTTTTTTTTGCCTTGCTAGATAACAATCCACCTAGAATGAAGTAGGCTGCAAAAGAAAATATCCAGTAATTCCATATACCTCCATGAGGAAGGGGAAGTAGGTAAGACAGGAAGATAATAATACAATTAAAGTTTAAAAGAAGTCTTGTCTGGGTGTGGTGGCCCACACCTATAATCCCAGCACTTTAGGCGGCCAAAGGAGAAGGAGTACTTGAGCCCAGGAGTCAGAGACCAGCCTGGGCAGCATAGTGAGACCCAGTCTCTATTTAAAAAAAAAAAAAAAAAAAAAGTCTTCATTAAGTACAAGCGCCCTTATTCAGGTATAACTTAGTCATGCAATTGGATATCCTTCTACAATCTTCTGTTAACCTGGTAGTGGGAACTGAGAGAATATTTTGTAGGGAGAAAGTTCCTGTCTTTTTAGCATATTAAATGTATTGTTAATGAAATTGGAACTTTCAGACCACTATAGATTTATTGTAGATGGTATTGCCTGAAGGGAAAGGTATATTAACCTTTTGTTGATTTGAAATCATTTTACCTTATGTTCAGGAGCGCAATTAACATTATTGATTTGAGTCATACTCATCAAGATCAACTTATTTTACGTTAATTTCCTTCAACGCAGAGAGAGCTAAAACCAAGTAGAGAGGAGTTAAGACAGAATGATTGATTTGGCTACGAGGAGCATGTTTTGTACCATAATCTCATTTTAATGCTTCAGTAGTTAAGTTGTGCCAAATTGCTTTTGATGAGGCAGTCATTTTCTGGTTGAGATTCTGCTTAGTCTTTATATTGGTCAGCTATTTCCACAATAATGGTATATAAGAAACTACCTCATTTATTCTCTTGCTCAGGCATCTGCAGGTTGACTGTGGTTTGGCTAATCTAGGCCAGGTGGCTCTGCTCTTGGGTGTAGGGCAGCTAGCCTTGACGTTAGGCTGTGTGTTGCCTTCAGATGTCTACCACATGTGTTTGTGCTGGGGCCCAGACTGAAGGAACAGAGGCTGCCTGGAACATACTCTTCTCATGGTGGATTGGTGGAGTACAGGAGCCACGCCAAAATAGTACAAACACACTTAGGGTCTCTGCTTACATTATACCACAAAATTTGTTGTCCTTAGCAAGTCTCATGGCCTAGACCAGTATCAGTGAAGCAGGGAAGTAAACTCTGCCCACAGTTGGAGGGGAAACAAGTGACTATTTGCTGATCAATAATCCATATTATCTGACCTGTAACTCTTAGGTCAGGGTGATGAGTTATCTGTCCCATCATCATGATGTTATCAAGTCAGTTTCTTGACCTAAACTTGGAGAAAAGTCTTCTGAATTTTTCCCGGGATTAAACTTGTGATCTGATTCAACCTCTTGCCCATGAAGTAGCCTGAAGATGCAGTAGCTTATTGAAGACTCTCTTCCAACCTATCACCAACTTGCCTTTTAGGCAAGTCTAACTTTGCTGTCAGCTTTCTTGTGACATTGTAACTCCTCCTTTAGTTTGAGATGGGTTGTTTTCCAAGGACTTCAGAACCTGCCAGGTGAGATGCAAGACCTAGATTGAGATTAAACCAGGATTAAACTCTGAATTCTACCTAGGATTAAACTTTCTACATAGTAGAAAACCACTATTCTAACTGTGAATGCCATGAGAGCAAAGATAGCATTCTGTTTTCTCTTGGGTCTACATAGTAGACCCTCAGTATGTGCCGAATGAATGAATGAATGAATGAATGAATGAACAATGAATGGCAATATTGTTTTCTTTGAGTTAAATAAAAGGAGCAATGCATGAGAGAAGTTAAATAGGAGGAATAGCTCTTAAGGAGTTAAAGCATCAGCCAGAAGAGAGAGAGAGAGTATGTGTGTGTGGGCGTGTGTGTGTGTGTGTGTGTGTGTGTGTGTGTGTATGAGAGAGAGAGAGAGAGAGGGAGAGACACTCAATACCAACATAAACACATATCCTGTGCGTGGGCATATATTATACATATATACGTACATATATATATGTAGACACTATATTATGTATTATATAGTATATGTACATGTACTATTTTATTTACTTAATAGACCTAGTAACTCTGTGAAGGAGGAAATTAACAATCATCAGCAAAGCTAGGTTTTCTAAAGGCCACACGCCTAGAATGTGTTGGAGGTTAGAGCCGAACCTTATGTGTCTAACCACAAGTCAACTGCTTCATCTGGGGGCTGCTTCTTGGAGGGGGTGGTGAAGTTTTATTTTCTTCCTCACAAGGACTTTCCTTTTACCTTGAGCCTGACTGTTTGACTCAGCGCAGCATCAATCCCCCTGAGACTGGTCTGTTAAAAGTGGACACATGGAACTTAAGAAAAAATGGAGCAAATGGCTGGAGTAGAGGGCTGCTTTCCCTTTCCATTTGAAATTAATGTTCACTGTATAAAAAACATAAAGCATATCCATCCCCAGGGACTCGCCTGACATTTTAAAACTTTCATCTGCTTTAATTCACGACGTTCGAGGTGGGGATTTACACGTTGCTGAGCTCCAGTGGCTGGTTGGCCACGATGTGCATTTCCTCTCCTGGCATGCGGGCTGAGCTTTCTACAGGCCCAAGCAAATTATATAGCTTATTTAGCTCCCTCTAAAAACAATAATGGGCCTATTCAGATTTTATCTGTAATTCTACTTTGTTGTTGAGCAGTAATAATAATGCTGCTGTAAACCAGGCCAAGGCAGCCCTCACCAAATTTCCTAGGCTCTTGTGACAGGATAAATAGCTGCTTGCAGAACACAAAGGGAAACATGTAGATCGTCTCAGCGTCAGTTAGACGTGCTTGCCTGGCTGGGAGCCGTGTTAATATCACATCTTGCAGATTTGGCAAGGGCTTTAAGAGTCCTGTATTTCAAGTTGGTTTTTATAGAAACTTGCTGCAGAACTGGGCAAGATTAATCATGGCTGAGATATATCACACTTAGTACAGTATTAAATCGTAGCAATGGAATGATGCAAAACCAGTTCATAACCTTATAAGAACATTGCGTGCTACAGTAATCAAAGAGAAATACTGTATATTCAAATTAATGGAGAATAAAACGTCCTGCACTCAGTATTTGGTGTCAGGCAAGGTTCCCGGGTAGTAGTGTTCGTTTCCTCTTCCTTACCTTACCTGAAAGCTGGCCAAGGCAAGCCTTATGTCTTTCTGGAGTTTGTTACCACGGTGGACTTATGCATGTGGAGGGGATCTGCTCTGGGTAGCCCTGGCTTGGCAAAGAGACTTAAGCAGATCTTCCTTCATTCTTGAAAGATTATTACACACCTACTCTGTGCTAGCCACTATGCTGAGCGTGGGCTTATTAAGTGCTTAGGACCCCATCCCTTCCCTCACGGAGCTGCCTCTGACTAGGTCTGTGTGGGAAATTCACTGCAATTCTAGGTTGCTGCCCCCTGCCCGACCAGAGTTTTATAGGTTTTTATGGATCTGATTCTTATCTGGGGTAGACATGCACATATTTTTAAGAGCACCCTTGGAAGATCTCTGGAGATTAGTTCTAGTATTGCCTGTGCCCCAGAAATCCATGGAAGTTTTGCCATTCCAATTTGGGTGAAGTATTTTGTTGGGGAAAGATAAATTAAAACATAAATTAGATAGCAGTGTGAGGCATTATCAATGTCTCCTCTCTCCAAAAAATCTACCAGCCAGTGAGAGAAATGGTAAAGTAGATTCACATGAGGGGCCATGGTGTCTCTTTAAGAAACCTTTAAGCTTAGAACACTCTGTAGGCTGAGTTAGGTCAGAGGCTCTCTGTCATGCCTAGGCTTCTTGACACCTGCTGGGCACTGTTGTTGTATCTTTCACCCACACACCCCTTCTTTTTCCAATAACACTATCAAAATGAATTTTACCTTTTGGGCCATTTCAGAGTCGACCCTGCCTTTAACTTTAGAGTTCGCTGTGGGAAATGACTAATGGTAAGAAAATTCTTAGCCAGATATTTTAAAGTCTTATAAAAATAATAATAAAAAAGCAGCAGCTTAGGTCTACTGTGGCAGTCTGACTCAATCTCTTGCCCATGAAGTAGCCTAAGGATGGAGTAGCTTAATGAAGACTCCCTTCCAGCCAGCCATCAACTTGACTTCAGGCAAGTCTAACTTTGCTTTCAATATTCTTGTGACATTATAACTCCTTCTTTAATTGGGTGTTTTCCAAGGACTTCAGAACCTGCCATCATAATTTGTAGTGGAAGAATGTGCCAAAGAGAAATGGTCCATTTGGGGGCTTGGTGGACCACCATGCCTTGCCATGAACACGTATATCAGGGCTTGAACCCAGTGGCCTCAGGCTTCCCAGCTCAGAGAGGCAGCTGAACGCAGCTGAAGAGCCAAAGGAGATTCTGCTTCTCACCCCCAAAGAGAAAATATTTTCCACTTTCTTCTGGTTTGTCGTCATTACCGTGCAAGTGCGGCCAGGTATCTGTATTTATTAACGTGCCCTATGCTTATTTATATAATAAATGCCTACCAAACAGTGACAATTATTTCTTTTTCCCTTTTCAGTTTTCAAATTGGATCTTTTCTCTTTCTGGTAGTTAAGAGAGTCACTTGAATTTAATTTTATAATCTTTTTGAGCTCAGATAATACAGATACTGATTTTGTCGGATGTAAAGCTGCTGCAGTCATGCCCTGCTTTGGGATTCATACTATACACATAATGATATCAATAAATAGAAAGGTACTTTCAGGCATTTCAGCCAGAGGCTTAAAAAAAAAAAAAGGTGCCTCATGGTGTTTTAGAAATGTCTCAGGGAGAGATGTTTGTTCTCCTTAGGGATTCGAAAATTTGGAGAATTCTCCTGGCTTGTGAAGCGCAGATTTACTTCACAAGGTGTTCTTCAAATGGTCACAAATGTGGGCAGTGATATTTCAGGCCAGAGATCAAGATGTGGCTGGGAGCATATCCACCCGTGTGCTCAAGTACCTGTGGGGATAGCTCCCTAGAGAGAAAGAGAGGGCCAAGCTGAGTTTTCCAGGTGGCCCCACCTATCTGCCTATCCGTATTCATTTATTCGTCTATCCGTCTTCTCATGTGTTCATTGAAAGCTTGTTGACTTCCAGACACTGGGGAAGCAAGATAAAGAAGACACAGCTTCTGATTTTGAGGGGACTGAAGTCCAGGGGACAAAGAGATACATAAATAATTCCAGCATCATGTCATAAAGGTGATGACAGAAGTATGTACAAGATATTTGCAGTGGATATATTGTTCAGAAGAAGTCAAGGTAGCTTTTGCATGAGAGTATGGGATATGGAAAACAAAGTAAAAATAAACAATAGCAATCACAATAACAAACAAATATAATAATAGTAGCTCGTATCTATTGATTGCTTAACTATATGCCAGCTACAGTTCTAAGTGCTTTACATGCATCTCATTTAGTCCTTATACCAGATGCATGAGATGGGGTCCTCAGCATCTCTGTTTTGCAGAGGACTTTGAGGCATGGAGAGAGAAATTTGTTCCATGTCAAAAAGCTGTGCAGTGGGAGAGTTGGGATTTGAACCTGAACAAGCTGGAAAGCTGCAAAGAAACATTCTCTGCTGAAGGAACAGTAGGTAGAGAGGTATGAAAAGGGCTGGCTTAGTCAGGGAGGACAGAGGGCCACTGGGGATGGAGGGCAGGTGATATGACTGCACCAGCTGGGCATGTGATAGCATTTAGAGATGTGATCATGTGAGTGGAAAGGCAGAGGAGAGCTAGATGGTGAGTCTAGGAATCTGCCCAGAGTCCTCTTCCTGCATTTCTTTGCCTGTCTTTGTCCTGTCTACCTCTTAGGTCTCAGCTTAAGTGTGAGCCTTTCTCAGGAAGGCCTTCCCCCAGGTGAAGAAAGAGCACCTTATCATTCTCATGTTTCCTCCGTGGTGCTTGCTTTTTCATAAGACTGACTTAACAGCCATCTTCCCAACCAGACTGTAAACTCCTGAGAGATGGGACTGCGTCTGCTCTCTTCACCATGTATTCTAATGTCTAGTTCCTGGCACATAACAGGTGCTTGATAAATATTTGTTGGCTGACTACATAATTCCTAACCCTTACATTTACTTTCTTCATTAATGGTACCCTTTTTGTTGTTTATTTTCATAATATCATATTTTCCACATGTTCTATGAACTACAGCCATCTTCATGTAGGAGGTATTCAAATACAGGCCTGCCTTGTTTTATCAAACTTGGTTTTATTGTGCTTTGCAAATATAGTATATTTCTTACAAATTGAAGGGTTCTGGCAACCCTGTGTTGAGCAAGTGTGCTGGCGCCATTTTTCAAGAGCATGTGCTTGCTTCATGTCTCCGCATCCCATGTTGGTAACTCTTGCAATATTTCAGACTTTTCATTTTTACTATATTTATTATGCTGATCTGTGATGCATGACCTTTGATGTTCCTATTACAGTTGTTTTGGGGCACCACGAACCTCACCCATGTAAGACAGAGAACTTAATAAATGCGGTGAGTGCTCTGACTGCTTCACCAACCACCCATTCCCCCATCTCTGCCCCTCTCCTCAGGCCTCCCCATTCTCTGAGACAAAACAATATAGAAATTAGGGCAGTTAATAACCCTGCAATTGCCTCTAAGGGTTCAAATGCAAGAAAAAGTCACATACCTCTCTCTTTAAATCAAAAGCTAGAAATGATTAAGGTTGGCGAGGAAGGTGTCAAAAGCCAAGACAGGCCAACATCTCAGCCTCATGTGCCAACCGGTTAGCCAAGTTGTGAAAGCAGAGGAAGAGTTCTTGAAGGAAATTAAATGTGCTATTCCAGTTAACACATGAATGATAAAAAGTGAAACAGCCTTATTGCTGATATGAAGAAAGTTTTGGTGGTCTAGATAGAAGATTGAACCAGCCACAGCATTCCCTTAAGCCAGAGCCTAATCCAGAGCAAGATCCTAATCCTCTACTGGTCCATGAATGATGAGAGAGCTAAGGAAGCTGCATAAGAAAAGTTTGAAGTTAGCAGAGGTTGATTCATGAGGCTTAAGGAAAGAAGCCTTATCTCCGTAACATAGAAGTGCAAGGTGAAGCAGCAAGTGCTGATGTAGAAGCTGCAGCACGTTATCCAGAAGATCTGGCTAAGATAATTGACGAAGTTAGCTACACTAAACAACAGATTTTCAATGTAGTTGGAACAGCCTTCTGTTGGAAGAAGATGCCATCCATCTAGGACTTTCATAGCAAGAGAGGAGAAGTCAATACCTGACTTCAAAGCATCATAGGACAGGCTGATTCTCTTGTTAGGGGGTAATGCAGCTGGCAACTTGAAGTCCGTATTCAGTTTACCATTATGGAAATCCTAGGGTCCTTAAGAATGATGCTAAATCTACTCTGCATATGTTCTATGAATGGAACAACAAAGTGTATATTACAGCACATCTGTTTATAACATGGTTTACTGAATTTTTTAAGACCACTGTTGAGACTCACTGCTCAGAAAAAAAGATTCCTCTCAAAATATTACTGCTTATTGTCAATGCGCATAGTCACCCAAGAGTTCCAATGGAGATGTACAAGGAGATCAATATTATTTTCATGCCTGCTAACACAGCAATTCTGCAGCCCACAAATCAAGAGTAATTTTAACTTTCAAGTCTTATTACTCAAGAGATATATTTTGTAAGGCTCTAGTTGCCATAGATAGTGATTTCTCTGAGGGATCTGGGCAAAGTAAATTGAAAACGTTCTCGAAAGGATTCACCGTTAGAGATGCCATGACATTTGTGACTCATAAGAGGAGGTTAAAATACCAACATTAACAGGAACTTGGACGAAGTGGATTCCAACCCTCATTGGTGACTTTGACTTCAGTGGAGGGGGTAATTACAGATGTGGCAGAAATAGCAAGAAAACCTTAGGAGCCTGAAGATGGTGCTGAATTGCTGCAACTTGTGATAAAACTTGAAGTTGCTTCTTAGAAATAAGCAAAGAAAGTAGTTTTTTTGAGATGGAATCTACCCCTGGTAAAGATGCTATGAACACTGTTGAAATGACAACAAAAGATTTAAAACTTACTGAATTTAGTTGAAAAAGCAGAGGCAGGGTTTGAGAGGATTGCCCCCAATTCTGAAGGAAGTTCTACTGTGGGTGAAATGCTGTCAAACAGCATCACACGCTGCAGAGAAATCTTTTGTGAAAGGAAGAGTCAGTTGATATGGCAGTCTTCACTGTTGTCTTATGTAAGAAGTTGCCATTGCCACCCCAACCCTCAGCAACCAACACCCTGATCAGTCAGCAGCCATCAACACTGAGGCAAGACCCTTCACCAGCAAAAAGATTATGACTTGCTGAAGGCTCAGATGATTGTTAGCATTTGTAGCAATAAAGTATTTTAAATTAGGGTATTGCACACTTAATAGACTACAGTATAATATAAACATAACTTTTATATGTATGAGGAAATAAAAACATTGGGCAATTTGCTTTATCATGATATTGGCTTTACTGTGTTGGTTTAGAACCAAATCTGGAATGGTTCTGAGGAATGCCTGTAATAGAAAATTTTGAGCTAAAGAAGTATTTTTCTCTTCAGAAGCTCAGCCTTAACCTTACATGTTTATAATAGGAAATCACTTCTTATTCTTAGATTTTCCTTCCAGCCAGCACATTAAATCCTATCTCATTACAAGGCACAGTAAAAATAATTGCTGAGCAGTAGGCTCTGCATAACTGGAGAAGCAAAGGGTTTGAAGGTTATTTGTGGATTCTGTTTCATCTTTAGGTGGATTCTTGAGACATGGCCAGCCTCAAGGCTGGTCTGATTCTTCTCCAGGTTACCCTTTCTTAGGCCCTTAGTAGGGAACAGATAGATCCCTGCTATTGAATCTATATGCATTGGAGTCATAAAGGGATTCCTGAAATATTTGTCCCACAATTGATGAGGGAGCCAGCTTTTGCCCTCCCTGATCATCAGATGTGAGTTATCTCCCTTTGGCTGGAGTTCTGCACATTTCTGAGGCACATGGTGCTCAGGTTCTGTGTGGGGAGCATGTGTGTGCAGATCTGTGTCCTCTTACTCTGAACTGAGTATGCAACTCACACCAATAGCTGGGAGCAGGTGCTTTGCTGGGGCCCTTTCTGAAATGAGTCTATTAATTATCTGCAAATAGACAGGCATCTCTCCCAAGATGAAAGGTTTTCCAGCCTGCCATTTTCATTAGAAGTGACCAGCGCATTGCTGTTGGGAGGGAAGGAATCTGCCCTGGTTCTTTCCAGGCTGCAGCCCGTCAATTCTCCCAGCCTTTGCAGGCAGTTCTCCACAGGCACATGTGATGATAGAGCCACAGAGTCTTCACATTGGACTACATTGGTGGCTTTGGTTGTAAATTTTTTTTTTTTTTTTACTGTGAATAACATTAAGGAATGTATTTTCCTCTACAACCTGCATGCACATGGATATTTATATAACTGGATCAGTGGTGTCCCATCACAAAACAATACTTACTATATGTAGCTTCTGATATATTCTCTTCTATATTCTATTAAAAAAGGTTGAGAGCAATCCTGGAGATTGATTCCAAATGCCACTACAGTTTGGAAAACAGTGGCTAGATCCTCCAGCTTTCATGGGATCTAATTCTGAGATATATTTATATCCTCCTTATATGGATGAGAGAGAGATGTGATCTCATTGTGACACAAATAGTTAGTGGCAAAGCTGGGGTTGTAACCCAGGTCCCCTAACTTCTAGCTTTTTCTTAGAGTCTGGGTCTTGCTCTCTCACCCAGGTTGGATGCAGTGGCATGATCATGGCTCCTTGCAGCCTAAAACTCTTGGGCTCAAACAATCTTCCCATCTCAGCCTCCCAAACAGTTGGGACTATGGGTACATGCCAAGCTAATTTTCTATTTCTATTTTTATTATTTTAGAGACAGGGTCTTGTTATGTTGCCCAGGCTGGTCTTGAACTCCTAGTCTCTAGTAATCCTCCTGCCTCAGCTCCCAAGTCATAGGGATTACAGGCATGAGCCACTGTGCCCAGCACAGGTCTCCTAACTTTCAGTGTTTATACATAAATATGTTTCACTCAGAAATGTATCTTTTTGCTGAGCGTGGTGGCTCATGCCTGTGATCCCAGCACTTTGGGAAGCTGAGGAGGGAGGATCTCTTGAGTACAAGGGGTCAAGACCAGCCTGATCTTTCAATATAGCAATACCCTGTCTCTAAAAAAAAAATAAAAAATAAAAAAATAGCTGAGCATGGTGATGTGCACCTACATTACTAGCTACTTGGGAGGCTGAGGTGGGAGGATCCCTTGAACCCAGGAGTTTGAGGCTGTAGTGAGCTGTGATCTATAACTGAGTCACTGTGCAACAGGGCAAGACCATGTCTCTTTAAAAAAATATGTCATTTTTTTGTCTTGTTCCATTTTGTGTGTGTGTGCATGCCACTTTTCTTTCCAGTTAGGCACTGAGTGACAAACGAATATAGCGTAGATAGGTACCAACAGCTTACACTTTCTTGCTTAGATTCAACCCGTCCCCCTGTTCCCTTTGCAGAATCCTGTTACTTCTTGGCGAGGTAACTCAGCTCATTTTAAAACTGTATTTATTGTACACATAGAGGCAGCCTACCTTGTTCCCACTGCCCTGGGCCCACAGCACAAAAAGCATATGGTTCTCATTCTCACATAGTTTACTGTCAGATTGGGGTGATGTGGCTGATTTCATTATATAAGCATAAACTTGCATGGATAAACAGAATTATTAGGAATGTGCTTTGGGAAAGAGGATCTACTCTGAGTTTTTTCTCTGATTAAAAGGAGTCAGCTTTCTCATCAAGAAAGCTTTCAGCTATAAAGACAAGAGGAAGGAAAGGTGTTGGAGATGCCCACCACTAATTTGAGTTAAGGGGGTTCTTTAACTTGGTGTTGTAGCCTGCTCATCCTCCCTCCATTGCCCCTTCTGGAACAACAGTCTATCCCCATGCAGCCAGAGGTGGTATCTGCCAAGTATGGCCACAGTAACTGTATTTTGCAGACTCACATTCAAAATGTGGCCAGGCACTATGGCTCATGCCTGTGCCTGGCCATATTCCGCTCCTAAAGGCAGGAAGACCATTTTTTGCTTCATGCTTTGCTCCCAAAGGCAGGAAGACCATTTGAGGCCAGGAGTTTGTGACAGGCCTGGGCAACAAAATGAGACATCATCTCTACAAAAATGAAAAAATTATCCAGGTGTGGTGGCCTGTGTCTGTAGCCCCAGCTACTTAGGAGGCTGAAGTGGGAGGTTTGCTTGAGTCCTGGAGTTCAAGACTGCAGTGAGCTAGGATTGTGCCACTGTACTCCAGCCTGGCAACAGAGCAAAAGCCTGTCTCTAGGGGAAAAAAATATGTATGTATACACACATATATATGTACATATATACATATGTATATAGCAATATATATTTTAATATGTTATTTTATATAGTTTATGCATATTTTAATATATATGTACATATATACATATGTATATATTATCTATCACACATATATGTACATATGTATATACACACATGTATGTGTACATTTATACATATGTATATATATGTGTACATATATATGTGTATGTGTTGCTGGAATAGGCCAGATTCTATCTCTCATCCCGTTGTGCCTACATATACATATACATATACACACACAAATACATACATATATGCATGTATGTATACATGTATATATTTTAGATATATATACACATATATGAACATATATACATATGTATATAGCAATATACATTTTAATATATTATTTTATATAGTTTATATATCTTCATTTTCATATATATTATATATATTTTCTATATACACATACATACACACATGTATATACATATATACACTTATACGTATGCATACATATATGTTTGTGTGTATATGTGTGTGTAGGCACAATGGGATGAAAGATAGAATTTGGCCTATTCCACCAAATCTGGAAAATAGGCTTCTGGTGTAAATAGTGTTCCCCACTCCGGCCCACCTAGGACTCCCCTTTGTTTCACTGTCTGAGGTTGCTGTGAGTCTTTCCAGCATCCCTAGCTGTGGTAGAGAGAAGCCTGGAGAGGGGATAATGGCAGAGGGGTATCACCAGGATGCCATGTACCTGTGCAGTCAGCACAACTTTACCTCCATAATGCTGAGCATCACAGTTGAGGAATTCTCCAGTGATGCCTGATTTTATGAGTTGGGATCATCTGCTTTGATTCTAGCATCTGGGCTATGGTTACCTATGTCTTTGAATGTGTGAAAGTGGGTGCCTGTGTTGTATTCATCCTGCCTTGTTCAGGGGCATAGAGCTACATCCTTCTCTGAAATGCCATGGGCAGCTGTTCTAGTCTTTGCCCATCACTCCTGTTGGCTGAGTGGTGTGGAGGGACCCCTTTCTGTAATATAGTGCTTGGCTGGTGTAATTCTGATTTAGAAAAACAGCTTCGCTTTGAGAGAAACATTAATTAGTTGCAAAGAGGGAGTTACTTCATCCTTTGAGTCGGGGGAGTTGGGAGTGAAGGAGAGAAAAAAGTACCACAAATAAATTATCTCCTATTTGTGCAATGTTTTATGCTTGTCAGCTGTCTGTTGCCAGAGAACCACAATGTAGCTAAATACTTGTGACACCTTGCCCAATCAAGGTATAGCAAAAGGGTGTTATGGGAGCCTCTTTGTGACAACCTGTGCTAGTTTACATTAGCTTAACCAATCGCTTTCTCCTCTGTGCTTGAAGAAATTTGTTAAATTAATTCAGTTGCAATTAGCAGATTTATGGGAAAGTACCCTGTTATCCTTTAATTGGAGAGCATAAAACTACAAACTGAATCCGCAAGTTCTATTTGTGTAATAGGCAATCTATCTACGACAAGATTTGATCGATGGAGTCGTATGATGCCCTTGCCTTGTTTTATATTGGCTGTCAGCGCTTAACTGGGACTGAAGTATCTGGGTAACAAAAATTGATATAATGACTTAATGCGCCTTATTCTCTTTGAGCTACATCAGTTTAGAGCACTTCTGAGAGAAAAATGTCTGGAAAATATCAGGGAGTCATTTATCAACCTGTTTTCATTAGCATACTGCCTAGCTCTGGCAAGGATTTGAATAAAAAAAAGCAGGATGGTACAATTTATTTCAGGCCCCATATTTCTTGGATGAAAGGAGGCCTCTAATAAAAGGAAAATACAGAAAGATGCTTTTTCTAGCTGATTTTTCCTTAACTAAAAACCCTACCCCAAAAGCTTTTTTGTTTGTTTGAAGTTTTGCTGTTAATAATGTTCTAGGGAACATATTCTTGGGAAAGTAATTAGAAACGTAACGCAAAATGCATGGTTGTTATGATATGCGGAGAAGAAAATGTTTGACAACAAAAAATTAACCAGAAATACCCAGGCATGTAGTGAGTATGCATATATCTGTCCCTGTTTGCTTGACTTACTGTGCATGTTTGTGTGTTTATAATACACAGTTAAACAGTGAACATGGAGAGAAGTTCTCTGCATAAGTGGGTGTTTTGTAGCATTAAAGGATTTCAGAAAGTTGAGATGCAGCATTTTTTAGCTCTCTGGAGTTGGAGCCGAGGGGAAATAGAAACAGATCAAAATGTTTGTATAGTGGGCAAAATGCATTTGGTATATGGAATCATTTGTCCTACCTACCGTAGGATGCAAACCACAAGAGGTAATAATATCTGAAAGGCAGTTGCATGGGAGTGAGTCCTTTTTTGCATGAAATTTTTATGCATCAGTCAGCCTGCATACAGTGTGCCTAATGTATAAAATAAATTGGTGCATAAATCAGATTAAGAGCAGCATGTTGCCAACTTTCACATTTGCACACAGGAATTCAATATGTATATGGAGGAATTCCCATTTTTAAATCTCTAATAGAGTATGGGGAATCTCTCAGGTAGATTTTGCACACAGGGACATTTTATTTACTTATCTCCCACTATCTGCCACCCCAAATAACAGTAGAAGCAGCGTCATGGATAGTAAGAGCAGCAGTGTGGCATTAACCGGCTGTATATGGAGGGTAGTGACAGTATTTAAGATAATTTTGCAACCCTGTCTATAGCTCCTAATTATGTCGAGGAATTGGTGTGCCAATCGATAGTGATTTATGATGGGGATGAGCAAGTGCACATTGCTCACATTGATCTGCATGTAAATTCCTTGACATAATAAGAAGTTATTACCAATGACAGTCACTGTCTGACTGCTAATTCATCTGCACATTCTTCCATCAGTGGGAGCCGCAGTGTCTGCATACTGGGTGTGAGTTTGCCACACCAATTGCCTGTTGTGAGTCAGGCTTGTACAGCCGGTATCCAAGGAGTGGCTATTGAGTAGGTCAGGGTCGAAGTCACAGTGGCCATTTCTCTGTCAAATAGCAGTTCCGTGATTAACCAATAAGGCAGTGGTGCTGGTTGTTGGGATTGGGGGGGTGTCTTGTTTTTTAATTTTTGTTTTCCTTAAAGCAAGAAATATCCCACAGGAGTTTGATTCTGGTTTAAAAAAAAAATCACAGCATTTTTTTTTTAAAGGATGACATCTATTAAAGTTCATTTCTTAACACTATTTCCCCAAAAGCCTCAAAGCAAATTATCTATCAGTTAATTAAAACATAATTGCTTTAATTTTACCCCTTTCTTTCTCTTACTTATGACTTGAAAATTGTAGATTACAAAAAACTATTTTTTTTTTGCTTCTTAAATCTCATATGCATTTGTTTGCTTCTGCATTTCTACTGCCCCAGAGCTTTTTGGAAAATTGAATCTTTAAGCTTGTCGCTCTTTGTTCTTCCTTTTCCTCTTTCCTTCCTAACAAGGCCTCATAAACCCATTCCTTATAGCTGTCCTTCTCTCCCCGTCCCTTTAATAATCCTTGCTAACTGACCTGAAAAGTCTTTAGCTATTCCCATTTCAGAGTCCAGGTAGGAGGTTGTGTGTCTCTTCTTCACTTTCTTTTGTGGGCAAAGTCTCCGTGTCTTAGCCTGCAATGTCACATTTCCCATGACTAGCAGTTTCTTGTTTAAAACATTCTGTCATATTCTTCCAGGGCCTGATTTTTTTCCCCTTAAGAGTCTGCTGCATCAGAAGGTTATTCTTTAAACTGAATGCAGCTGAAGTATGGTTGCTGCGTTCTCATCCACCCCCTATACCACTTCTCTACTCTTACTGGAAAAGGCTATTACTTTTTGCAGGAGAACCCTTGATAAGCTGGTGGAATAATGGACATATACATTGAAAAGTGAGTCATTGGCTCCAGGTATATGGTACCTGCTCTACCTTAAGAAATGCAAACAGTTATAAAAAGATAAGATTAAAAAATTTAAAAAACAAAAAGATGAGTGTTTAGTATAGGTAGTATAATAGTAGGGTAAATAATAACAATGATAATGATAATTTTAATTTCAGACTGCCCATTATTGGTTGTATCAGTTAGGTTTGACTAAGTTATGCTGCCGTAACAACCCCCAAATCTCTAAGGAATAAAATAGCACAGATATGTTCCTTGCTTATGCTTTGTGTACATTTTGGGTTGGCAGAGGGACTCTGATTATTTTAGTCACATAGGGCTAAAGGTGGCAGGGCAGTCAACATCTTGGGCATTTCTGGACACTGAGCCAAAGAGAAAGAGAGCTCTGGGGGGTCTTGCATTGGCGATTAAATGTACCACAGCTTGTGGGCGGAACTAATCACAAGACCCTATTTCCACTTTGTGGCTCAAGAAGGGGAGAACTGGAAATATTTGGTAAACAGCTTTAATAACTATTGATTGGTTATTCACAAAAGATAATTACTAAAAACCTTCTCTGAACATAAAAATAATGTTATTAGCTTTAGGAGTACCTGATTGGTGATGACTGAAGAGGCCTAGGATAATTGAGCAGAAAAGCTGTGTAGTGATGAACCAGTTCAACCCTCTCACTTTTACAGATGAGGAAATAAAGATCCAGAAAGGGGAAATAACTTCTCGAGTCTTAGCATTGGAGAGGAACACGATGGAGAGGCAATCCAGTTTCCTTGACTTGAATCCAATGTGATTTCCTCCTTGGAAATCTTGGGATTTCTCTCCCCTGTAATCTTGGGAGCCCCAGCTTCCTCATGTGTGTTGCCATGAAACCTGGGAATGGTGGCAATGCAAGGCCTAGCTGCCCCTCCATTGACTTCAGTCCTTCGTTGGCAGATCTTGATTTGTCCAGGTACTATATGTTCATTTTCAGTTCCCTATCTTCTCTTTTCTAGACTCCCCTCCCTGGCCACCATAATATCATTTTCCTGCAGATCCAGTTAATTCTTATTTCCAGTACTAGAATCTGAATGTTGGCATTGAATTGTGCAAGTGTGACACAGGGTACATGTGGTGGCCATGAGGCAGTGACAAGATGTTCGGCAGAGTCACTTCAAGGAGGTGAGATCAGTAGGAACTCCACCAAATAAAATGTTTATTGATTCATTTGTCCATAATATATACCTGGCCCACTTTAAGAGGGTGAGGGAAATAGTAATTTGGTCTAGAGAATGATTTGATTTTCTAATTTGTCTGTTTCAGTAGAGTTAGAAGATGCAGTTGGTTGACATTTCTACTGGTTTACTTTATCTTTTTTTTTTTTCTTTTTTTTAGACAGAGTCTTGCTCTGTTGCCCAGGCTGGAGTGCAATGGCGCAATCTCGGCTCACTGCAGGCTCTGCCTCCTGAGTTCAAGCAATTCTCCTCCCTCAGCCTCCTGAGTAGCTGGGATTACAGGCATGAGCCACCATGCCTGGCTAATTTTTGTATTTTTTAGTAGAGATGGGGTATCACCATGTTGGTCAGGCTAGTCTCAAACTCCTGACCTCAGGTGATCCACCTGCCTCGGCCTCCCAAA